>NC_069791.1:64826077-65132091 GCF_027406575.1 Nycticebus coucang | reverse complement strand
CCAAAGAGAGTTGGATGTGGGTCCCTCTGGTGGAGGGAGATGGAGACAAAGGCTTGTAGGGGTATTAAATACACCCTTTGAAATTGGCTACAAGTCTTTCATTGTCCTCTAGCTTCTCCAAAAGGGTAGTATTGCCCTTTTCTACTGGTCATTGCTTGTCTTTCTCTATTGGTCATTGGTTACCTGGGTTATTCCATACCCACCTCTGTATAAGCCTTCCAGACTTCCTGTTTCAGTAGGCCAGGTTTTCCTCCCAGTCTGCATAAAGACCCTTTCTTAGGGTCGCTTCTTAGGTATTAGTTCTCTTATACTGTAAGGCTTGTTATTATATGCTTGTTTAGTGACTGACTAAATTATTTAAATAAAATTTATTTCTCACCTAGAATGTGAAGCCTCCAAAGTTGCTCCTTAAGGTAACATACCTTTGGATATGCACACAGTCACAGGGTAATGACAGTAGTTTTGGTAGGGATCTCCTCCTTTCTTTCCCTGACCACAAGCAGCTATTAAACTCTACTAAATTCCTAGTTGATTACTCTATTGTTTTCAAAAATGGCCTGAGGCATAACTTGCAGCATAAACTATTTCAAACAAATTCTGAATCCTTTAAAAGAAATACTTTCTGAAGCCAATGTTTTACTTCAGGAGGGCTTCCCCAAAGCAAAACTCTAAGCCAGGACTGAGCTGAAGGGTGGGGTGAGAGACAACTAAAAGTTTTTTTAAATGTCACACACATTCATACAGAAGAGTTGAGCTTTAGGTGGAGGCTGAGGCCCTCTTCATTTCCATCTCTTGGCATGGAACCACTGCTGCAAGGGTGATTGGTACCCCAATATTCCTTGTATGTCAAGCCCAAAGGAAAGCCTCATATCCACAGTAGAAGATGTGTGGAAAAAGGAAGCCTCCTCCTCTCTACTGTACCCACTGGGGCTTTAACTCGGCAACAAGTAGCCCTCCTGGGAAGAAAGCCCTCAGGCCTGGAACCCGAGGCATAAGGAGTCCTGTGGTCTTGACTATTGCAGTCTGAAATGGAATCTCTACCTGGCTGAATTGGGAGGGAGATAGAAGAGGAGGGAAAGGTGGGATTCAAATTCTACATTTCGTACTGATTTTTGTACATTTTCTCGAATAGATGTTTATTTCCTGTTTACATTCTGAAAAAACCAATCCAAAGTCTTTCATTTCTTTTTAAATAATGTATACCAGATTCACTGGGGATTGGGTCAGAAGAGCCCCATATGTTATAATGCTAAAAGGTGATGTCCTCTGTTTTTAAAAAATTTTATTTTTAACACAGCATTCAACCAAATTCTCTTACAGGTGGTAATCATATAACAGGAGAAAACACTTATCCATTACTCTTGGGTAAAATTTTATGACATTGCTAATATCTAGCTATTTTGTTCTACAAAAATCATCATTTCATATGGCTTAACCTATTATACATTGGGTGTAGTCCTAAACACTTTACATACTCAGGCATACCTGAATATGACCAATAAAACATTGTGCTTTGCAGATATATATATATATATATATTTTATTAAATCATAGCTGTGTACATTAATGCAGTCATGGGGTACAAAGTACTGGTTTTATATAAAATTTGAAATACTTTCATCAAACTGGATAGCATAGCCTTCATGGCATTTTCTTAGTTATTGTGTTAAGACATTTATTTTCTACATTTAGTAAGTTTCACATGTACCCTTGCAAGATGCACTGTACCCTCCCACCAATTACCGTCCCTCCGCCCATCCTCCCCTCTGCCCTCCCCTCCCTTTCCCCATATTCTTGGGCTATAATTGGGTTGTAGCTTTCATATGAAAGCTATAAATAAGTTTCATAGTATGGCTGAGTACATTGGATACTTTTTATTCCATTCTTGAGATATTTTGCTAAGAAGAATATGTTCCAGCTCCATCCATGCAAACATGAAAGAGGTAAAGTCTTCATCTTTCTTTAAGGCTGCGTAATAGTCCATAGTGTACATATGCCACAATTTATTGATCCATTCAAGGGTCGATGGGCACTTGGGCTTCTTCCATGACTTAGCAATTATGAACTGGGCAGCAATAAACATTCTGGTATAAACATCTTTGTTATAATGTGTTTTTTGGTCTTCTGGATATATACCTAGTAGAGGAATTGTAGGATTGAATGGCAAGTCTATTTTTAGTTCTCTAAGTGTTCTCCAAACATCTTTCCAAAAGGAACGTAAATAGTTTGCATTCCTACCAGCAGTGTAGAAGTGTTCCCTTTTCTCCACATCCACGCCAACATCTCTGGTCTTGGGATTTTGGGATGTGGGCTACTCTTACCAGAGTTAGATGATGTGTCAAAGTAGTTTTGATTTGCATTTCTCTGATGATTAAGGATGATGAGCATTTTTACATATGTCTGTAGGCTGTGCACTTGTCTTCTTCAGAGAAGTTTCTCTTCAAGTTCCTTGCCCAGCCTGAGATAGGATCACTTGTTCTTTTTTTGCTAATACGGTTCAGTTCTCTGTGGATTCTGGTTATTTAACCTATGTCAGACATATAACCTGCAAATATCTTCTCCTATTCTGAGGGCTGTTTGCTTGCTTTACTTACTGTGTTCTTGGCTGTGCAGAAGCTTTTTAGTTTGATCAGGTCCCAGTAGTGTATTTTTGATGCTGCTTCAAATGCCTGGGGGATCCTCCTCATAAAATATTTGCCCTGGCCAATTTCTTCGAGAGTTTTCCCTGCACTTTCTTCTGGTATTTTTATAGTTTCACGTCTTAAGTTTAAATCCTTAATCCAGTGAGAGTCCATCTTAGTTAATGGTGAAAGATGTGGGTCCAATTTTAGTCGTCTACAGGTGGGTCGCCAGCCAGTTCACCCAGCACCATTTGATAAATAGGGAACCTTTTCCCCGCTGAATGTTTTTAATTGGCTTGTCAAAGATCAAATAACAACAAGTAGCTGGGTTTAATCTCTTGGTTCTCTATTCTGTTCCATACATCTACCTCTCTGTTTTTGTGCCAGTACCATGCTGTTTTGATCACTATTGATTTATAGTATAGTCTGAGGTCTGGTAGCGTGATTCCTCCTTCTTTGTTTTTATTTCTGAGTAATGTCTTGGCTATTCGAGATTTTTTTCTGATTTCATATAAAATGAAGTATTATTTTTCTGAGATCTTGAAAGTATGAAAGTAGCGCTTTAGGGTGGCGCCTGTGGCTCAGTCGGTAGGCGCCGGCCCCATATACCGAGGGTGGTGGGTTCAAACCCGGCCCCGGGCAAACTGCAACCAAAAAATAGCCGGGCGTTGTGGCGGGCGCCTGTAGTCCCAGCTACTCGGGAGGCTGAGGCAAGAGAATCGCTTAAGCCCAGGAGATGGAGGTTGCTGTGAGCTGTGTGAGGCCATGGCACTCTATTTAGGGCCATAAAGTAAGACTCTGTCTCTACAAAAAAAAAAAAAAAAGAAAGTAGAGCTTTAATAGGGATTGCATTAAAATTGTATATTGCTTTGGGTAGTATGGACATTTTAATAATGTTGATTTTTCCCAGCCATGAGCATGGTATGTTTTTCCATTTGTTGACATCTTCAGTTATTTCTTTTCTTAGAGTTGCATAGTTCTCTTTATAGAGATCTTTCACGTCCTTTGTTAGGTAAACTCCCAAATATTTCACCTTCTTTGGCCCTACTGTGAACGAAAGAGTCCTTGACTGTTTTTTCAGCTTGACTATTGTTGGTATATATAAAGGCTACTGATTTATGAGTGTTGATTTTGTAACCTGAGACGCTGCTCTATTTCTTGATCACTTCTAAGTGTCTTGTAGTAGAATCACGGTGTTTTCCAGATATACAATAATATCAACTGTGAAGAGTGAAAGTTTGATCTCTTCTGACCCTATATGGATACTCTTGATCGCCTTTTCTTCCCTAACAGCGATGGCTAAAACTTCCATTACAATGTTAAAGTACAGTGGAGACAATGGGCAGCCTTGCCTGCTTCCTGATCTGAGTGGAAATGATTTCAATTTAATTCCATTCAATAGGATATTGGCTGTGGGTTTGCTGTAGATGGCCTCTATCAGTTTAAGAAATGTCCCTTCTATACAAATTTTCTTTTTTCTTCCTTTTTTTTTTTTATTAAATCATAGCTGTGTACATTGATATGATCATGGGGCATCATTCACTAGCTTCACAGACCGTTTACCAAGTTTCACATATACCCTTGTAAGATGCACCGCTGGTGTAATCCCACCAATCTCCTTCCCTCTACCTACCTCCCTCCTCCCTCCCCTCCCTTTCCCCCTTCCCCCTTTTCTTAGGTTGTAACTGGGTTATAGCTTTCATGTGAAAACCCTAAATTAGTTTCATAGTAGGGCTGAGTACGTTGGGTACTTTTTCTTCCATTCTTGAGATACTTTACTAAGAAGAATATGTTCCAGCTCCATCCATGTAAACATGAAAGAGGTAAAGTCTCCATCTTTCTTTAAGGCTGCATAATATTCCATGGTGTACATTTACCACAATTTATTAATCCATTCATGGATCGATGGGCACTTGGGCTTATTCCATGACTTAGCAATTATGAATTGGGCTGCAATAAGCATTCTGGTACAAATATTTTTGTTATGATGTGATTCTGGTCTTCTGGGTATATGCCCAGTGGAGGGATTACAGGATTGAATGGCAGTCTATTTTTAGATCTCTAAGTGTTCTCCATATCTCTTTCCAAAAGGAATGTATTAATTTGCATTCCCACCAGCAGTGCAAAAGTGTTCCCTTTTCTCCACATTCACGCCAACATTTCTGGTCTTGGAATTTTGTGATATAGGCTAGTCTCACTGGAGTTAGATGGTATCTCAAAGTAGTTTTGATTTGCATTTCTCTGATTCTCTGATGATTAAAGATGATGAACATTTTTTCATATGTCTGAAGTCTGCATGCCTGTCTTCTTCAGAGAAGTTTCTCTTCAAATCCCTTGCCCAGCCTGTGATGGGATCCCTTGTTCTATTCTTGCTAATGCGTTTGAGTTCTCTGCGGATTCTGGTTATTAAACCTCTGTCGGAGACATAACCTGCAAATATCTTCTCCCATTCTGAGGGCTGTTTGCTTGCTTTACTTACTGTTCTTGGCTGTGTTCTTGGCTGTGCAGAAGCTATTTAGTTTGATCAAGTCCCAGTAATGTATTTTTAAAGCTGCTTCAATTGCCCGGGGAGTACTTCTCATAAAATACTCGCTGGACCGATTTCTTCAAGGGTTTTCCCTGCACTCTCCTCTAGTATTTTTATAGTTTCATGTCTTAAGTTTAAATCTTTGATCCAGTGAGAGTCTATCTTAGTTAATGGTGTAAGGTGTGGGTCCAGTTTCAGTCTTCTACAGGTTGCCAGCCAGTTCACTCAGCACCATTTGTTAAATAGGGAATCTTTTCCCCACTGAATGTTTTTAATTGGCTTGTCAAAGATTAAATAATGGCAAGTAGCTGGATTCATCTCTTGCTTCTCTATTCTGTTCCAGATATATACTTCTCTGTTTTTTGTGCCAATACCATGCTGTTTTGATCACTATCGATTCAGAGTATAGTCTGAGGTCTGGTAGTGTGATTCCTCCTGCTTTGTTTTTATTTCTGAATAATGTCTTGGCTATTCAAGGTTTTTCTGATTCCATACAAAATGAAGTATTGTTTTTTAAAGATCTTTAAAGTATGACAGTGGAGCTTTAATAGGGTTTGCATTGAAGTTATATATTGCTTTGGGTAGTATGGACATTTTAACAATGTTGATTCTTCCCAGCCATGAGCATGGTATGTTTGTCCATTTATTAATATTTTCAGTGATTTCTTTTCTTAGAGTTTCATAGTTCTCTTTATAGAGATCTTTCACATCCTTTGTTAGATAAATTCCCAAATATATCATCTTCTTTGGTACTACTGTTAATGGGATAGAGTCCTTATCTGTTTCTTCAACTTGACTATTGTTGGTATATATAAAGGCTACTGATATATGAATGTTGATTTTGTAACCTGAGACGCTGCTGTATTCCTTGATCACTTCTAAGAGTTTTGTAGTAGAGTCCCTAGTGTTTTCCAGATATATTATCATATCATCTGCAAAGAGCAAAAGTTTGATCTCTTCTGACCCTATATGGATACCCTTGATCGCCTTTTCTTCCCTAATTGCAGTGGCTAAAACTTCCATTACAATGTTAAAAAGCAATGGAGACAATGGGCAGCCTTGTCTGGTTCCTGATCTGAGTGGAAATGATTCCAATTTAACTCCATTCTACATGATATTGGCTGTGGGTTTGCTGTAGATGGTCTCTATCAGTTTAAGAAATGTCCCTTCTATACCGATTTTCTTAAGTGTTCTGATCATGACGGGATGCTGGATAATATCAAAAGCTTTTTCTGCATCGATTGAGAGAATCATATGGTCTTTGTTTTTTAATTTATGTGCTGTATTACATTTATAGATTTACGTATATTGAGACCCTGGGATAAAACCGACTTGGTCATGGTGTATAATTTGTTTGATGTGTTGCTGGATTCTTTGTTAGGATCTTGTTGAATATTTTTCATCTATATTCATTAGTGATAATGGTCTATAGTTTTGTTTTCTTGTTGGGTCTTTTCCTGGTTGGGGGATCAGGGTGATGTTTGCTTCATAGAATGTGTTGGGTATTCTTCCTTCTTTTTCTAACTTTTGGAACAGGTTGAATAATATAGGTACTAATTCCTCTTTAAAGGTTTGGTAGAATTCTGACGTGAAACCATCTGGTCCCGGGCTTTTCTTTTTAGGGAGGTTTTGTATGGTTGATATTTCCGAACTTGATATGGGCCTGTTCAACATTTCCACTTGATTCTGGCTAAGTCTTGGAAGGTGACGTGCTTCCAAGTTTCGGCCAATTTCCTTCATATTTTTATATTTCTGAGAATACAGTTTCTTGTAATATATTCATTACGGTTTTTTTTAATTTCTGAGGTGTCTGTTGTTATTTTGTCTTTGTTGTTTCTGATTGATAAGATTAGAGATATACTCTTTTTTTCCTGATTAGGTTGGCCAAAGGTTTATCTATTTTATTGACCTTTTCGAAAAACCAGCTTTTTGATTTATTGATCTGTTGTATTATTCTTTTGTTTTCAATTTCATTTAATTCTGCTCTAATTTTGGTTATTTTTCTTTTAGTGGGTTTGGGGTAGGAATGTTCTTCCTTTTCCAGTTGCTTGAGATGTCCCATTAAGTTGTTAAATTCCTCTCTTTCCGTTCTCTTGAGGAAGGCTTGCAGTGCTATAAATTTCCCTTCTAGAACTGCCTTTGCGGTGTCCCAGAGGTTCTGATAGTTCATGTCTTCATTGTTGTTTTGTTCCAAAAAATTGGCAATTTTTTTCTGTTTTTTTTTTTTGGTTTGTTTGTTTGTTTTTGGCCAGGGCTGGGTTTGAACCTGCCACCTCTGGCATATGGGACCGGCGCCCTATTCCTTGAGCCACAGGCGCCGCCCGGCAATTTCTTTCTTAATCTCATCTCTGACCCAGCTATCATTCAGCATAAGGTTATGTAACTTCCATGTTTTGGTATGAGTATGCAGATTCCTGTTGTTCCTCACTCAAGTTTTATTCCATGGTGGTTCGAGAAGATGCATGGAATAATTTCTATTCCTTTAAATTTACTGAGGTTAGACTTGTGACCTAAGATGTGATCGATTTTGGAGTAAGTCCACGGGCTGATGAGAAGTATGTGTATTCAGTTTTGTTGGGATGAAATGTTTTGTAGATGTCTGCTAAATCCAAATGTTGGATGGTTAGGTTTAATTCTAAGATTTCTTTGCTCAGCCTCTTGTTGGAGGATCGATCCAACACTGCCAAAAGAGTGTTGAAATCTCCGACTATTATGGAGCTGGAGGAAATCAAGTTGCTCATGTCT
The DNA here is from genome assembly GCF_027406575.1 of Nycticebus coucang. Taxonomy (NCBI): domain Eukaryota; kingdom Metazoa; phylum Chordata; class Mammalia; order Primates; family Lorisidae; genus Nycticebus; species Nycticebus coucang. Next base: position 65,124,198 of record NC_069791.1, on the reverse strand, counting down.
GTTAGAGTTTCTCTTATAAATTAAGGTGCATTCTGGTTGGCTGCATAGATGTTAATCATTGAGATCTCATCATATTGAGTATTACCCTTAACAAATATGAAGTGACCATTCTTGTCCTTCCTTATTTTTCTTGGTTTAAAGCCTATTGTATCTGCAAATAAAATTTTGCAGCACCTGCTTTTTTCTGATTACCATTTGCCTGAAATATGGATGACCATCCTTTCACCCTGAGTCTGTATTTGTCTTTTAAGTTAAGATGTGACTCTTGTATGCAACAAATATCTGGCCTGAGTTTTTGTATCCAGTCAGCTAACCTATGCCTCTTTAGAGGACGGTTTAAGCCATTCACATTAATGGAGAATATTGATAAGTCTGGTGAAGTTTTGAGTATCGAGTTTTTCAAAAGTCCAGTGGGCATTTTTAATCCTTTTGCCACTGTGGAAATTGGAGTTTGATCCGAAGTTTCTGAGTGAGTTTACTTTTGTGGTATAGGATTGGGTTGGTCATTATGGAGGATAGGTCTGAGAATATCCTGAAGAGCTGGTTTGGTTATGGCAAATTTCTTCAACATATGAATGTCATTAAAGTATTTAATTTCTCCATCATAAATGAAATTCAGTTTAGCTGGATACAAGATCCGGGGTTGAAAGTTATTTTGCTTTAGGAGATTAAAAGTCGGTGACCACCCTCTTCTGGCTTGAAAAGTTTCAGCAGAGAGATCTGCAGTCATTCTAATATTCTTGCCTTTGAAGGTAATGGTTTTCTTTCTCCTGGCAGCTTTGAGTATTTTCTCCTTCATATTAACTCCAGTGAAGTTAATTATGATATGCCTGGGGGATGTCTTATTGGGGTTGAGTCGTGCTGGGGTTCTGAAGCTGTCCACTATCTGAATTTCAGAATCTCTAGGCATGTCTAGAAAATTCTCTTTCATAATTTCATGCAGAAGGGCCTCTTTGCCCAGTAAGGCCACTTCATCTGTTTCTGGAACTCCAGTAATTCAGATATTTGCCTTTTTTGAATTATCCCAGAGCTCTCGGAGAGAATGATCCATTTTTGCTCTCCATTTTTCTTCCTCTTTGAGAGTTTAGGAGCGTTCAAAGGCTTTATCTTCAATGTCAGAAATCCTTTATTCTGCTTGGTCCATCCTGTTGCTGAGGGATTCTACTGTATTTTTCATATCTTTGAGGGCTGCAAATTCTTGCTTCAGTGTGTCTACGTCTTTGGTGGTTTTGTCTTTAAATTTGTTAAATTCTTGAGACAACTTTTGAATTTCTCCTCAAATTCCTAATTCCACTTTGTTAATCTTGTCTTCAATCCAAATTCTGAATTCGATTTCTGACATCTCAGCCAGTTGTTTATGAATAGGATCTTCAATTACATCTGCAATATCTTTCCTTGGGGGGGGGGGTTTGATCTATTCTGGTTATTTATGTTACCAGAGTTTTTCCACTGATTCCACCCCATGGTTATTTTATTCCCTTTGATTTTTTCCCCTGGGGCTTTGTTGAGGGTGTACAGTGTTGTAGCCTGAGAAACTGGGGCCCTGTCTGGTGTTTTGGGGCTAAGTGGTTATGTCTTGTTTTCAGCTGGTTTCTGTTCCCCCCTAGTGAAACAGATACGCTGGATTGAAGTCTCAGCTGTAGAGAAATATCAGCAATTAAGTCACCCCGCCCCCCACTGGCAAACAATTGGAAAAGAAAAATCAAACCTTCCTACCACCGTGCACCCAGGGCACCACCTGATTTGTCCTCAGGCGATTGGTTCAGTTCAAAAGGTCCAAATCAATTGTCTCAGTCTGTACCTGTCTCGGGTGACAGAGTTTAAGAGTTCTCTGGGAACTGGATCACAGGGGTCTGGTGACTACTCTGGTGTGGCTTGCTCCAGTGCTGCGTGGAGTCAGGAGGAGCCACCCAGCCAATAGATCCATCTGGGAAGGTTGCTGCCTCCTTTCCCACCTTGCACCACTGTTACACCCAGTCACTGATAGCCCTGCAGTTGGCTGACCCAGTTGCCTGTAGTGAATCGGTACTCCAGGAGTTTGCACCTGCCTGAATCGCAAGGAAGTCTGCCAGGCTGCTGCGCTCTGCCTCTCTCTAGCAGGAGGAGGTGAGGCCTGACAACCTCGGGTGCTTGATGAGGGTTGGGGGTTTTTCACTCAGGTCCAGTCTCGCCCCTGATTAATGTTACTGACAGAACAGAACAGAACAACTTTGCGGTTCCCCTGCAGAAGAGAAGCTGAATTGTGTTCCAAATCAGCTTGTCTTTGCTCTTGTATTGTCTATAGGCTTATGATCCCCTGAGGGCCAGGTGCGTCTTAGGTTCAGTAAAGCAGACTCTGGGTCAGCCCTGCCCTGGGAGTTTCCCCTATACCAATTTTCTTAAGTGTTCTGATCATGACTGGATGCTGGATATTATCAAAAGCTTTTTCTTCATCAATTGAGAGAATCATATAGTCTTTGTTTTTTAATGTTTATGTGTTGAATTATATTTATAGATTTATGTATATTGAACTAGCCTTGAGACCCTGGGATAAAACCCACTTGGTGTATAATTTTTTCATGTGTTGCTGGATTCTGTTTGTTAGGATCTTGTTGAATATTTTTGCATCAATATTCATTAGTGATATTGGTCTATAATTTTCTTTTCTTGTTGGGTCTTTTCCTGGTTTGGGGATCAAGGTGATGTTTGCTTCATAGAATGTGTTGGGTAGTATTCCTTCTTTTTCTATATTTTAGAAAAGGTTGAGTGATATAGGTGCTAGTTCCTCTTTAAAGGTTTGGTAGAATTCTGACTTGAAGTTTTCTGGTCCCAGGCTTTTCCTTTTAGGGAGATTCTGTATGGTTCATGCTATTTCAGAACTTGATATAGGTCTGTTGAATATTTCCACTTCATTCTGGCTAAGTCTTGGAAGTTGGTATGCTTCCAAGTATTGGTCAATTTCCTTCAGTTTTTCATATTTCTGAGAATAAAGTTTCTTGTAGTATTCATTAAGGTATTGCATTCTTTACAAATTGAAGATTTGTGCAACCCTGCTTTGAGCAAGTCCATTTGCATCATTTTTTTCAATAGCATGCGCTCACTTCCTGTCTCTGTGTCACATTTTAGTAATTCTTGCAACATTTCAAACTTTTTCATTATTATTATATCTGTTATGGTGGTCTGTGATGTTACTAGTGTGTTTGATGTTACTAATGTACTTGATTTGGGGTGCCACAAACCACACCACATAAGATGACATAAATCAGTATTATGTGTTTTGACTGCTTGACCAACCAGCTGTTCTCCTCAGTCTCTAGGCTTCCCTATTTACTGAGACACAATATTAAAATTCAGCCAATTAGTAACCCTACAGCGACCTCTAAGTGGTCAAGTGAAAGGAAGAGTCACATTTTCTCACTTTAAATCAAAAGCTAGAGATGTTAAGCTTAGTGAGAAAGACATGTCACAAGCTAAAATAGGCCAAAAGTTAGGCCTCTTATACCAAACAGCCAAACTGTGAATACAAAGAAAAAGTTCTTGGAGAAAATCAAAAGTATTACTCTAATGAACACACGAATGACACAAAAGCAAAACAGCCTTATTGCTAATATGGAGAAGAAGATTTTAGTGGTCAGCATAGAAGTTATACCAGCCCCAACATTACCTTAAACCAAAGCCTAATCCAAAGCAAACCCTTAACTCTCTGTCTCTTTTTCCTTTCTTTCTTCTTCTTCTTCTTTTTTTTTTTTATTTTGCGACAGAGTCTCATTCGTTGCTCAGGCTAGAATGCTGTGGTATTAGCCTAGCTCACAGAAACCTCAAACTTCTAGGTTCAAGAGATCTTCCTGTTTTAGCCTCCCACATAGCTAGGACAATAGGTGTCCACCCCAATGCCTGGTGGACAATGCCTGAGCCTATGTTTTACTACTTTTAGTAGATATGATGGGGTCTCACTCTTGCTCAGGCGGATCTCAAACCTGAGCTCAAGCAATCCTCCTATTTTGGTCTCCCTGTAATCCTTTACAGGCATGAGCCAGCAACCATGCCAGGTCAGCCCTAACTCTCTTTAATTCAATGAAGGATCAGAGAGGTGAGGAAAGCACAGAAGTTTGAAGCTAGCAGATATTAGTTCATGAGGTTTAAGGAAAGAAGTCATCTCCACAGCATAATAGTGCAAGGTGAAATAGTAAGTACTGATATAAAACCTTCAGCAAGTTATCTCAAAGACCTAGTAAAAATAATTGATGAAGGTGGCTACATTAAACAATATATTTTCAATGTGGATGAAACAGTCTTGTATTGGAAAAAGGTGCCACTGAGAACTTTCATAACTAAAGAGGAAACATAAATATCTGCCTTGAAAGCTTCCAAGGATAGGCTGACTCTCTTGTTAGGAATACAGATGGTGATCCTATGTACTCAATCTTGATATGAGGACAATTAATGACAATTAAGTTTATGGGGGGGGGGAAGCAGAAAGAGGGATGGAGGGAGGAGGGTGGGGCCTTAGTGTGTGTCACACTTTATGGGGGCAAGACATGATTGCAAGAGGGACTTTACCTAACAATTGCAATCAGTGTAACTGGCTTATTGTACCCTCAATGAATCCCCAACAATAAAAAAAAAAAAAAAAGAAAAAAGAAAGAAATAAAATCAAAAAAAAAAAAAAAGGAATACAGATGGTGACTTTAAGATGAAGCCAATGCCCATTTACTACTTTGAAAATTCTAGGGCCCTTCAGATTTATACTAAGTCTATTTTTCCTGTGCTCCTATAAATGGAACAATAAAGCCTGGATGACAGCACATGGTATGCTAAATATTTTAAGCCCACTACTGAGAACTACTGCTTAGAAAAAAAAATTCCTTTCAAAATATTAGTGCTTATTGACAATGCACTTGGTCATCCAAGAGCACTGATGGAGACAAACAAAAAGATTAATGTTGTTTTCAGGCCTAATAACACAATATCCATCCTGCAGTCGATGGATCATGTGACTGATGAGTTATTTCTTATGGATGAGCAAAGAAAGTGGTTTCTTGAGATGGAATCTACTCTTAGTAAAGATGTTGTGAACACTATTAAATTGACAAGAAAGGGTTTATAATATTATACATGTATAAACTTAGTTGATAAAACAGTGGCAGGGTTTGAGAGGATTGATTCTACTTTTGAAAGAAATACTATGATGGGTAAAATGCTATCAAACGGCATCATATACTACAGGGAAATTTTTTGTGAAAGAAAGAATCAATTGATGTAGCCAACCTCACTGATGGGGCCAACTTCACTGATGTCTATGTTAAGAAAATAGGGTGGCACCTGTGGCTCAAAGGAGTAGGGTGCCAGCCCCATATGCTAGAGGTGGCAGGTTCAAACCCAGCCCCGGCCAAAAACTGCAAAAAAAAAAAAAAAAAAAGGAAAATAATATAGCCATCCCAACCTTCAGTAACCACCACCCTGATCAGGTTTGCAGCCATGAAGATTGAGGCAAGACCTTTCACAGCAAAAAGGATCAGATGATCATCAGCATTTTTAGCAATAAAATATTTTTTAATTAAGGTATGTACATTTTTTTTAGACACAATTCTATTGCACACTTAACAGAGTACAAAATAGTGTAAATAATTTTTATATGCACTTGGAAACCAAAAAATTTGTGTGACTTGCCTTATTGTGATATCCACTTTATTGTGGTAGTCTGTGGCAAATCCAAAATATCTCTAAATATTCTTGTATTATAGTCCTTCATTCTCTCAACTCAGTGAGGTAACTTTTATTAATATTATCCTACTTTACAGATGAGAAAAATCTTTGCATACAGGTTGAGTTATCTTCTAAAGGATTGACAGCTAATACGTGGTGTGGATGGGATTCAAACTTATACAACAGCCTCCAGAGTTCCTAATTACAATATAATAAATCCTAAATTAATAGCAATTCAATTAATTATTTTGGATTTTTCTTGAGAGACAAACATATCATATGCAAACATATGTTTTTTTTTCTTGCTTTTTCTTTCCAATACTACTTATAATGCTAATTACATTGGCTAGAAATTGTAAAACAATATTAAATAGCAGTAGTAATGAGGCTAAGAGTGGCTTAAACAAGGGAATTACAAAGGGGACAGGGAGTTTCTCTGTGTTGATGCATGAGCTGGGTATCTTGATTGTGGAGGTGATTAAATGAATATATAATGGGACCAAAATGTATAGAACAATTTACACAAATGAACGGATATTAAAACTGGTAAAATTTTAGCAATGTTTCTAGTCTAGTTAACAGCTTGTATGAATGTAAGTTTCTTGTTTTGGCTATTATACTATAGTTACACAAAATGTCATCACTGGGAGAAGTTGGGTGAGGGTTTCACAGGATTCTTTCCATTATTTATGCAATTGCTTGTGAATCTATATGTCAAAATAAATAGTAGTGGCAAAAGCACTTCATTTAATTCTAGACATTAAGAGTGATGCTTTAGGATTTCATTTATAGGTACAACTGATTTAAGATATATATTATTTATATACTTAATGGGTAATATTGCCACAGAACATAAACTGAGCAGAGAGACTTCAAGATACCCAAGGATCTTACCTAATTTGATATAATTCATACACTGATTAAAAAACATTTTGAAGATTATATTCAACAATGGCATGGAACTTCAGTATAAAAAGTAAAAACAACAATTCATGAATTTTTTACCTTTAAAGAAATAATACAGCCAAAAGAAAATCATAGTTAAGTCTCAATCTGATATCTGCTACCAATTTTTTGTCATTGATTACTATGGAAGAACACAAGGAGATTTAGCCTTCATGAAAAGAAAATATAGCATAATCACCAAAACAAGAAAAGCCTGCATTTTGGTCGTACTATATTAATTCATCTAAGAGATCTACTGGATTAGATCTCTAGATCTATCTGTATGTTTGGAAGGAAGTCCATATTTTAAACATGACTTGTATATATGGAAAGGTAGTGATATATTCTATGCAGAAAATCAAAGCAAGGTAAGGGGTTCAGCAATAGTTGAAGAAATGGGAGGTGGGATATTTTAGATAAGGAAGACTTTTCTTAGCAGATGATATTCAAGAAAACAACTGGATAAAAAAGAGACCAGGCCATGAAAATATCTTGGGAATAGCACTCAAGGCAGATAATAAGAGGAGGACCCTAAGCAAATTAGGAAACTGTTAAAATAAACAAGGTGAGATTGGCTTGGCACTGGTAGCACAGTGGTTATGGCTCCAGCCATATACACCAAGAGTGGCAGGTTGGAACTCAGCCTGGGCCAGCTAAACAACAATGACAACTGCAACAAAAAAAGTAGCTGAGTGTTGTGGTGTGCACCTGTAGTCCCAGCTACTTGGGAAGCTGAGGCAAGAGAATTGCTTAAGACCGAGAGTTTGAGGTTGCTGTGATCTGTGATGCCATGGCACTCTACCAAGGGCAACATGGTGAGATTCTGCCTCTAAATAAATAAATACATAAACAAATAAACAAACAAGGTGAGAGAGAGCAGTGACTTTAGATACCTAGTAGTATGGCTTCAGATGCAAGTAAACAGAATATATAAGTACTATTGTTTAATGAATAGTATCTTATTAATCACACAGAGTAAAACACACATCTTTAGAAAATTATTCCAATGTTGGTACTGTGACTAAATAGCCAAATGATGTCAGCATGTGAGACATTTTTTATGATCTACTCATAGCTACAGACAGTAACTAACTCATGGCTAGTATAGTACAAGTATAGTACAAGGGACTGCACTTTCATACAATAATATCCAATTAAGAGGCCTTTCTCACCATGCCACCCTGTTCATATCCTCACATGTTTTTTCATACACATAGTGGTGATATACAGCCCCTTTTTTCCTATGACATCTACTTCTAATAACTAATGTATATCAAGCCCGAGTAGTACTTCTGGCACATAGTAAATGTTCCTTACATGTTTTCTATACAATTGTTTGCAGCTGAAGTTATTTTTGTATCCCCACACACCCATTCTAGTAATGAAGAATTTGGGAGTGTAAGTGCTTCTTGAAGGCTCCAATTTCCTCTGGGGCTGCTTCCCCTTTACTTTACTCATAACTGAATGAAATGTCCACTCCAATTGCTTTGCTAATTCTAGCTCTGTACATAGAAGGCAACATGAGAATAGAGGTGAGAAGACTGGGGCAGGGGGCTTGGATATTTGTGGCTCACAGCTGAGAGGAGCACTCAATAGTCAGGTGTACAGGAGCTGAGTCTCAAACCTTATCCAGAAGCCAGAAAATGCCTTCCAACTTCAAATTCACCTGGTATTACTTTCAGGCATAATTTTAACAAAGAATTTCTTTTAAACTTCCCCTCACATGAGTTCTACACCCCCTTTACCTCTATATGGAAACTTTATTGATCAGTTGGTCTGTTTAAATATTTCTCTCCCATTCAAAGCACGCAAGGCCTATAATATTCCTGAATACAGTCTTTTCTGATATACAATATGTGTATTGATCTGGGAAAATTCTGTTCAATCAAATTTATGCCTATCAATAAGGAGTCATGTTATATTGAATATCAATACATGCTAACTAATGCTGAGGAAAATGAGTCATCTTGTAGAAAACTAGACCAAATTTAACATCTATAGGCTGCTGGCATTTTTTTCTTTCTTTGCTTGTAATAAATTTCTTTACAGAATATTTCTCCATGAATATTGCTCTTGCTTTTTTCTAATTATTAATCCCCCTAAACACTATTCAAAAAGACACTGACCTTAAAGGGGAGGAAAAATATTCTTCTACCTTTTCAAATTCTCTGGCTGAGTTTGAAATTAATTGACAACAGAGAGATTAACAGAAAAAACGAATATAGTTTTATCTGGTGTGAAAAGTTTACATGGAAAAGGGTGAGGAGCCTCATAAAAAGAATAGAAAATTCCCCCCAAAACAGCTATACTTGGAATTTTTTATACTATTTGGAAAAACGATTAAAATTTAAAGAGTACAGACAAGAAGAAGCAAAGGGACTCTGAGCTCCTAGGGTGGCAAAATATGGTAAGGCTCACTTCAGCTAATGTGTGTAGCTAGTCTCAATGTACTATAGATAATGAGTAGCTAATAGGGTATGTTTGTATAAACTCTCAGTGCCCTCATCTCCAGTAAAAAGGTTATTATTCCTTTTCTGGGAATTCCCTTTACAGGAAGTAGAGGTGGAGAGGAACACCTTCATAAGGGAAATTTATGATCTGTTTTCAAGCAAATAAAGGAGAGCAGAGAGCTCATGCTGTGTCTACTTTTCCTCAAGTGCCTTCATCTCAATCTGTATGCCAGAGTGGTGTACCTTGGGGTGGCATACTCTGTTCTCTTACAACTTTTATGTAATGAACTTTTCCAGAGATACAGAAGAGATTGAGGAGGAAAGGGAAAAAAGAAGAAAGAAGAGGAATTTAAAAAAAGGGACAGAGGATTTAATATAATTAGATACATGAAAACAAAATCAAAACCACCTCCCAAATTACTGCTCTGTCCTTTCTATTTTAAGTACTAATTCTAAAATCAGAAAACTACAGCATATATGTATATGCACTACAGTACAAGTATATAAACTGTACCTCAAGAAAATGGACAGGGGGTTGGACTATTATAGTTAAGAGATCTGGATATTGGTTTTGGTTCTCTAAGTGTGCATATAAGTGCACCTGAAGACATAAACACATGCAGATACGTATATAGGTCTTTGTAGAAGTCATCTACATCTTGGTTTGCACAGTAGTAAAATTAAAATAATTAAGCACACCCATCCCAATAGGTCCTGTCATTCTTTGGTGAGTCAGTGATAAGGAGACAAGGGATAAATGCTAGATTCCTAGCTTTGTGTAATTTACATAAATCTGCATGCTGAGTTCAAAACACACAAATCTACAATGTTAAAGTTAATTAGGGAAAACTACTATAATATAAATCCAATATTTAAGAATAACACAGGTAAAATACAGAATAGTTTTTTAAAACAACAATTATTTTAATAATTTCCTGATTAAGATAGCTAAAATAAGCTTCACACACATATGGTACTGGCAGTGGGTACACAACTCCCACACAGGCCACTTCAGGAGAGCAAAGAAAAGAGAAAGCACATCCAGGGAGGTGGGGAAGCATGGGGCTGTGGTTACTACTCAGTGGTCCTGTAAGGGAAGTGGGCTGACGGGGTCTGTGACTGGAGAAACTCAAAACACCTCAGCCAGTCCCACATTGGTGGGGAAGTACTATCCCATAAAGCTTTTTGACATCTTTCTTAACACTTGAGAGAGTACTAAGAACAACCACTTTGTAGTTATGAGATGGCAGCGTGGAGTCTTCAATGAGATGTGGCCAAGGAAACCAAGTTTTCCATAATGCACAGATATCTCACTTGTGAGGTTCCAGAGAGAAGCAGCTTGCACGTTAATCACAAGAACAGATACTTGACAGCTTTTCTATGTAAAATGACCCTTCCTTGTATTCATACTTTATCGAACCATAGAAAGTAACTGAGAAAATAAGAAACTCTGTAAATGACATGGAGAAAGCTTTTACAGCTTTTCTGTAAATTCAGGGAACACTGGAAAACTGTGAAATCAACATTTGCAGAACTCTGGAAATTAATCAAAGTCTTGCAACGATCCAAGGAGTAGTTGGTTATTCATGAATCTTGCTAAGAACATGTAAAATGTAGGTGTTTTTACCTGCCTTATTTCCATATCTCTTTCCCTAGTTCCATAGGACACTTGAAAACTAACAGTCTTGGAATTACAGTAGCAAAAAACTCCTATAATTCAACAACCAAAACACAACTAACTGACTGCCATACACATACACGTACACACACACACAAACACAAACACACACACACACTTTTCTATGAGGACACGGTGTTTTATAACACAATAGAATAAAAAATTTGGAAACAAAATTATCCTAAAATATATAGCAATACAAATTAATATAAAAACTTGAAAGTTAGTAACATAAAAAGTAATGTGCAAACTTGAAAAACAGTTCATCACTCACTGGTGTTAATATGTAAAAAAACAGACAAAAGACTTGAAATAGTCGCTAAAGAACGTATATATAAATGACCAACAAGCATAGCAAAAGATGCTCACTATCACTAATGGATAAGAAAATGAAAATCAAAACCACAATGAGCTTTTAGAATAATCCTCACACAGTAGGATGACCATTAATAAAAAAAAGCCCAGAAAATAACAAACATTGGTGTGGATATGGAGATAGTGGAAACTGTTGGTGGGAATGTAAAATGATATAACCACTGTAGAAAACAGTATGGCTCTTCCTAAAATTTAAAATAGAATTATCATATGATCCAACAATACCACTTCTGAGGATATATAAAAAAGATATATCAAAGGGATTCAAAGAGATATTTGTACACATATATTCACAGCCGGATTATTCACAACAGCCAAAATGTAGGAAGAACCTAAGTTTCCATGGATAAACAAAATGTGGTATATAAATCCATTGCAATATTATTTTGTTTTATAAAGAAAATTCTGATACATGCTACCACATGTGTGAAACTTGAGGAGCTTATTGCCAAGTGAAATAAATCAATCACAAAAAGACAAATACTACATAATTTCATTTATATGAGATACTTAGAGGAGTCACAGAGACAAAGTGGAATGGTGGTTGTCTGGGGCTGAGAGGAAGGGAAATTGGGTAGTTACTGATAAATAGTTATAAAATTTCAGTTTTGCAAGGTGAAAAAGATCTAGTCATTGGTTGCACAACAATGTTAATATACTTAACACCATTGAATCGTGTTAAAAATGGCTTGGATGGCGTGGCGCCTGTGGCTCAAAGCCCATTTGCCAGAGGTGGCGGGTTCAAACCCAACCCCAGCCAAAAACAGCAAAAAAAAAAAGGCTTGGATGGTAAAATTTGTTATCTGTATTTTAAGAAGAAACAGAAGCTGATTTCTAGTGAAAGAAATGAATGAACAAATTTACAGAAAGTTTCAAAAAGAAAAGAGAAAATCCAGAGAGGGATTTCTAGTGCTTGGTTCTAATCCCTTCTTGAGTCCTGGCTGGACACCTGTCCTATGAGTCTTGAAGACCTCCCCACATTCGATTTATATATTCTCCCTCATGCTTAAATTAGCTTTTGGGAGTTTCACACAATTATAGGGGGTCTTAACATATACACGTAAAGAGAGGTAGGAACACGGGGCGCTAAAGATGGATTGCTTATTTCACAATTTGGCCAGGGATAGGACCAAATGCTTGCTAGGTGCTGAATGTAGAAAATACAGGCTACATGAGATGCAAAATTGCCAACAAAAAGAAGGCTGATCCTAATACTATTATAATTTGCTTCTAAGAGTGAGGTTGTTCAAATACTCAAAACTTATGTAGTAGAAGATTAAATGGTTTAGTTGCACATCAGCTACCCTCATTAGAAATGTCCCCCCCAAGCAGAAAGAGGGACGGAGGGAGGAGGGTGGGGCCTTGGTGTTTGTCACACTTTATGGGGACTAGACATGATTGCAAGAGGGACTTTACCTAACAATTGCAATCAGTGTAACCTGGCTTATTGTACCCTCATTGAATCCCCAACAATAAAAAAAAAAAAAAAGAAATGTCCCCCCCATACATCTCCAAAATAATTTGGCCAACAGATTTTGATATTTATATTCATGTTCTTCAATTGGAAAAGAAATGGTATTTAATTAATCATTATTTCATCTGATGGAGTTTTATAAGAGTTACATTGTTTGAACTGCATATGATAACCAATATTAGCTAATACTGGTCACCTGAAATGTTTACTCCTCTAAACTGAATTACTGATGTAATACTTAAGGAGCAGTTCTATAATAGACAAATCCTAAAATATATCTTTATGTATCTCAAGTGTAATTTTTAATACCATCTATAAGTGAATCAAAGACCAAATATAGATTTCATGGCCTTTATTCATTTGGACAGAAGTACTTCTTCATGTGAATTTGTGTAGAGACAAATTCAACAATCTTCTTGACCAAGGTAGGCCAATTTGGATTGCATTCTTAAGTAGGTCACAGATTTCACACATCCATCCCCTCATTTCTTACAGAGCACTAACTATGTATTAGGTCTCCACTCCAGGAGCAGTAGGGTACCTCAGAATAAAAATACATACAAAAAAACAAGCATAATAAAGTATGTTACTGTAGGTAAGAAAACTATTGTGCCTTAATTCCAATTACCTGCCACGAAAAAGATGAAATGGGTTCCTTGAGCCTTTATCTTATGAAGAACTGAGGCAAGTGAAGGAGCTTTCAGTCTAGGGCACAACCAGGGCTTATGGTAGGTTTGGATCAATAGTTCCCAAGATGAATCCACGTAGCCATTGCATCTGAAATATCTTGGCAGCCTTCTGAAAATAAAAAAACTTACGTGGTCCACTTCTTAAAGATCCTGAGTCAGTAGCTCTGGGGCAATTTCTAGAATAAGTATCCTAGATGATTCTTGTACACAAGTCAATTTGGATTTGAAAGCTATTTGTCTTTTTAACAGTTACAATGAATTGTGAGAAATAAGATGAAACTGCCACCAAAACTTATGCTGGGAAGGCTAGTGAAGCAACTGGCCTTTAAAACAGAAGCAACTTCTGTTTTCCCTGTTTGTTCTTTCATTTATCCCCTCACTTCATAAATCTATATTGATCCCTTTATTACTAGACACTGTTATTGGGGCTAAGAAAATAAGAGTCAAACAAGACAAAGCTTCTGGAACTCATAGGCTAGAAGTGAATACAGATATTAAACATATGAATTAAAGAGCAAGGTACTCCAGGAATGCCTGCCGCACCTCTTTAGGCACCAACTGCTTAGCCTTCAGACTTCCAGAGCAGGAAAATCTACAACCTGCAACCCTGGGGAGAAGACCAAATGAATTGACTGAAAGCAAAGAGAGTACTTTTATTATCTGTAGTTTCTACAAATCAATCATGCAAAATAACTGATAAGGTAATCTCTACTGAATGAAATACTACAGATAATTTATAACAATTGACTATACATATTTAGAAGGCTTCCCAAAGTAGTGCCTATTTTCATGTCAATCTGTAAAAGTTCTTCAGACAAAGTATCCTCTTGGATACTAAATTTGGTTCAAGTGACCTTTTTAAAGATACAAGTGATAAATTAAAATATCCTTTAAAGACTTACTGTATTACATAGGGAGCCATTCATAGCTACCTATCACCTTCTTTTCAAGAAACTTGTCAAACAACTTTAACCATATCATAAAACTGCCTAATATCTGTTTGTTTTATTTAATTGGGAAAAGGATATAGCTCCCCAGGGATGATGTCACTTGCCAATCTGCAAATGACAAATATGGGGGGAAAACCATAAGCCTGTAACTCCTAAGATCATTTCCTAGAAATGGAGTTGCCTCCTGTGATTCCAGTATGACTTCCAATCAAGACAAACTTAATCTTCACAGCAAGTAAGGATGGCCACTTTAAGAAAAGTGGCATAGCACATAAAAGACACTCTAGTCACAGCTACATTCAGAAAACTTTAAAGGCTTTAAGTGCCTCAGAAGTGTTACCTTATGATGCTTACTGAAGCAGCTATGAAGTCCTGAACTAGGAGTTCCACACCCTCTCTGCCACTGAATTACACTTCATTGAATGTGTTCCTAGACATTTCAGTACCTCGGGTAAAGAAACCAAGGAGACACCTGCAGGGATTAATGTTTGCTGCTCAGTCCCTTCGAATGCTTCCTAAGGAGAAAGCAGAGAAGTGTGTTGCCAACAAAAGAGCAAAATACAATTATTGGCACTGAACAAAAGGGAAATACGTGAATAGAGATAGTTAAATTTGGGAGTGATTGGCTAGGTACTGTGGCTCATGCCCTATAATCCCAGAATTCTAGGAGGCTGAGGCAGGAGGATAGGTTGAGCTCAGGAGTTTCAGAACAGCCAGAACAAGAGTGACACCCTATCTCTTAGCCAGGTGTCATGGCAGGCACCTGCAGTTCAGCTACTCATGAAGCTGAGGCAGGAGTTCAAAGTTGCTATGAGGTAGGCTGATGCCACAGCACTCTAGCCTAGGCAACAGAGAAATAAGACTCTGTCTCAAAAAAAAAGAGAGAGAGAATGGAAGGAAGGAAGGAAGGGCTCAAGAGTGACTGATGGAAATGGTGTAAATACAAATTGCATAAGGTGAAAACTAATTGTATAAAGTTTTAGAAAAATCTTCTTGTATCTTTCTTTGGACTTTGAGAAAGCTGAAATTCTTATCCTATTTAAATAAGCTCCAAATAAATCTGCTTCCTGAAAGTGCAAAAATATATTCTTACCATTTATATAAGTTTATAAATATCTATGCATTCATTTGATCATAATAATTTCAAAATTACCCATTTTCCCAAGCCCTACTGACAAAATACAAGAATAACTGGAATTTAAGTGTTCACTACACCTCACCACCTATTTCTAAAACACAGAAAGCCAACTAGAGCTCTTCATAGTCACTGCTAACAAATATTCCTTCTTCAATCATTCCATCTTAAAAATAAAATTACCAAAATGTTTTTCTCCATAGGCATTTTGTTCTGTTTCTTCTTAAATCTATATGCTTCTTTTATTGAGTTAATCTGAATATGCTACATTAAAACAATGCTTTTATTCCTGGGGCTTTTATCATCATCACATAGGTGAGATAACAGAATGGTTGAGGGATAGAAAATTATCTACTTAAAACAGCTAGTCAAGATGCCTGCTGAGGTGAATGAATCTCAACCACAAAGCAAATGAAAATATACAGTGTGTTGCTCCAAAGCAACATTACTAAACATGAAAGAATAGCAGAACACAGCATTCTGAAGACTAGTCAGAAGCTATTAACTGGCATCCTTGTATTTCCCTGGCTACAGCAGAATGATGGGATCAGAGAGGCTCTGACACTTGTCTACCTGTATCTGCATTCCATACTAGCACCTCCCTGTTGACTCTGGGGTTGGCCGTGTGACTTGCTTCTTCATGGATCAGTAGCAATCTTGATACAAGCAGTAGCTTGGAAAAGCACTGGAGCATTTTTTGCTTTCTTTCCTGAACCCACTACCAGGAAAACATGCCTATGTGAGCCTTATATTAGGATGTGAGAGATATGGAAGAGAAATGAATGTTCTAAGGCCATCCTTTGTCTAGCCAGCCCCTTGTCATCCTGCTTTCTACGGCACGTTGTATGGGCAAGTCCAGATTAGCACCACCATCTAGATAGACAACACACAGACTTGTGAGAAATAACAAAAAGTTATTTTTTGAAGTCACTGAATTTAGAGGTGGTTTTGTTATACAGCAATATCTCTGTGATACACCACTCAATGAAAAACTAGAAAATGTGAATTATAAGCCAAAATTTTAAAAATAAAATCCTGCGGGATCTTAAGCTTGATCTTTTATTTCAAAAAGACCCATGAGACACAAAAAGGTCTCTAGTCTGGGAACCAGGGCAAATCTTCAAGCCAGAGTTGGGTAGGTGTAGCAGCCAAATGAGCTAGTTATATGTCCTCACCCTCTTACTACTTCTGAGGCTCTTCCAGTTGGCCACCTCTTGATCTGTTTATTCTAGGTAGTTTCCTGGAAGGAATGTGGACCTTAATCTTATAAGGAAAATTGATCTAAGATTGGGAACCTAAGCCACAGCTCATGCACATCACTGGCTTCTTTCCCAGAGAAAAAAGCTGTTTGTCACCTCATCCTCTCAGTTCTGCTGCCAGAACACTTCATCTTGTGATGGCTCTTCCCACTGGCCCTAGTCCTCACTCTCCCCTTCCTACATGCTCTTACTCATATCTCCATTACCTTCCATGTCCTACCTCCTGGCATTGACAATCTCCTTTTTGAAAAGTAGACACATATGGTCCCAGAAGATTCAAAGTCTTGGCAGAAGTTTTATTCACTGGCTTTACTCCAGAGCTCCTGCTCTCACTAGCGCTAAAGAAAGCAGACTGATGCCTCAGCTGTCAGATTCCTTTAACAAAAGGCGATTCTGCATGAAAACTATAGTAAAGCCCCCATCGTCACTTGCAGAAATATATTAAGTAGTCACTGTACATGGGGTTAAGCTATCCCTTCCTATGTCCCAGACTGTATCTTTCAGTTACAGAAGTGGATGTTCCCTATGTCATCTCTGTCTCAAAGAAACTCACATTATCAATGGTTCCTAAGCTGCGGTCATTTTCCTCTATGAGGACAAAGATTTCCTGCTGGGGCCATCAAATCCATGTGCACCCAAGTGCTATCTGTAGACTAAATAATAAAATAATGGGTCTCACATAGACATATATGTATACTACTACTGTTTTCCAAATGTTGTGCTCAACAAAATAAAAATTATCTTGAATATATTTCTAAATCCACAGCCATTGTGTGTTTCAGAGTGTGTGTGTGTGTGTGTGTGTGTGTGTGTATATATGTGTAATTATGCATTTTCTCAGTTGGGTTCCTATTCAATAGTAAGCGTTCAACAATCATATGAGACTCCTTGAAAGTTCTGGTCATTTTTCCCAGGTCCACAGACATTCTCTGGGGTTATCTAACTAACTAAATATACAGGATATTTCCGGGTCTAAAGAAATGTGAGAAACTGGAGATACTGTAGTCAATCATAAGTTTGTCAGCTTTGGCACTGTTGATATTTTGGGTCAGATAACTCTTTGGTGTATTGTAGATTATTGGTGTATTGTAGAATTTTTAGCAGTAACCCTAGTCTTCACTCATAAGATGCCAATAGCTCCTACCCACTCAGTTGTAACAACCAAAAATGGCTCCAGTGTTCCATAAGGGATAAATCCCTCCCAACCCCCATCAACCTGCAACCAGTAATCTAGGCTGTGAATCTCTGAACGCAGCACTTGAGAGAACACTTTCAACAACACAGCCATTAAACTGTATGTTCCTTTGTAAAGGTCTATTTTCATTTTGGCTAATATACAATTCTATATCTGAATACATAAATGTTAATTTTTCTTTTCTTTCTTTTTTTATTAAATTATAGTTGTATACATTAATGCAATTATGGGGTACAATGTGCTGGTGCTGGTTTTATATACAATTTGAAATACTTTCATGAAACTGGTTAACATAGCCTTCACTGCATTTTCTTAGTTACTGTGTTAAGACATTTATATTCTACACTTAGTAGATTTAACATGTACCCTTATAAAATGCAATGTTTTCCTAAGACAAAACACACTTAATTTTATTAGACCTCGCTTTCAAACCTTTATTCATACCCCCAAAAATCTGATGTCAAGGAAATATAAGTATAAACACCATCCAGGCAAGGGCAGTGATTCCCACTATGGTTAAACTGAATGATCAAGTAGGATCCCACAGGAGCAGCACCTAATCTCAAAGGCTACAGTCATAAGGCACCATTGCCATCCTATATAGTTGCCTTCATAATTTTTAAAAATAAGTTTTTCTAGTGAATGTTGGATTTTGTTGTTGCTGTTCTGTTTTGTTCTAATGGGCCTTGCTATCTTGCCCACACTGGAGTGTAGTGGTTATTCATAGTAGACTCAAACTCCTGGGCTCAAGCAATTCCCCTGCCTCAGCCTTCCCAGCAGCTGGGACTATAGGCCTCCCCTATCACACCCAGCTACTAATAAATGTTTTTGACATTAACAAATTCATTCTTAAATATTCATTTCAATGGAAATTTTGTGGTTATTTCATTTTATACTGCATTTCTTCTATAAGCTATAAAGAGTTTTGCTGCTGCTTTTATTCAAAATGTCTATTTTGTGCTAGGCACTAAACTGATGCTAAGGATGATACTCAGTCCTTTGTGCCACAGGGAGATTTACACACATACCCAACTAATGATAATACAACAAGTGATAGAAGAAAAAACATAAGAGAGCACTAGAAACACAGTTATGAGCACTCAGCTCTGTGCTCGAGCTTATAAGTTATAAAGAACACAGAATACACAGTCTCTGATTTAAAGTTAAGGGAAATTTTTCCAGATAAACTAAAAATGAACAACTGAAGTTAAGAATAACTATATACTCACAGTTCTGGGAAAGGAATTTCTGAGAGATCAACATTGATGACATATCAAGCTATACTCATATACCCTGCTAGTTAGCAAAGGTAGGTTAAAATCTTAGCAAAGATTCAAATATTTTACTGAAAATACTGGTTCTTTCTCAAACATGCACTTGCATTCTTAGAATTAACCAATGGTGTTTGCTAACTCATGACTTTTGGTTGATTTCCTCTCCACTGATGACCACAGATCAATTCTTAGAACAGTTCTTATGTTTTACTGCTGTGTTAAAGAAAAACTAAAATTGTGATATGTTGTGGAATCATAATGCAAGTCCCTACACTAAGAGCTGGTGAGCACAGCCCACTTCCTTCCAAATGTAACTCTCAATAAACAGAATGTTTTAAATTCTAAGCCTATGGTTTAATATTCCACTATATTAGCCAGATTTAAGAGAAGATAGCTAGAAGGTCAAGTCTGTGATAATCCCTGCAGGACAGACTTAAAATAGGTAGTAGCAGTAGACAAAGAGGAGAAAATAAAGTAAAATTACAGTGGGGATACATGACAAATACTACCTCAGTGATCAAAGTCAACATCTACAGTGATAAATCATGTTGACAGCATGAATACTTGTGATATGAGAATAGCAATTCTGTGTTCTTCCTCCCCAAACCCATAATTAGTCTACCATAAGAAAAAACATTAGAAAAGTCCAAATTTGATACATGACCAATACCCCTTAAAATTATCAAAGTCATCAAAAACAAGGAAAATCTGAGAAACTGTCACAGATTGGCAAAGCCTCGGACTCTGAAAGCTGCCATATTTAGACATGGTGACTAAATATGACATAGGATCCTGAATGGCTCCTAAAATAGAAAAGGGGTAGTAAGTAAAAACTAAGGAAATCCAAATAAAGGATGAGATTTAGTTAATATGTTTCATTCCTAATAACTCATTTTTATTTATTTATTTTTTATTTTTTGAGACAGAGTCTCACTATGCCACCCTCGGTAGAGTCTTGTGGCATCACAGACCACAGCAACTTCAAACTCCTGGGCTTGAGCAATTCTCTTGCCTCAGCCTCCCCAGTCACTGGGACTACAGCACCCGCACAATGCCGTGCTATTTTTTGGTTGCAGTTGCCATTGTTGTTTAGCAGGCCCAGGCCAGGCTCAAACCCACCAGCTTCGGTGTATGTGTCTGGCGCCCTACTCACTGAGCTATGGGCGCTGAGCCATAACTCATGTTTAATTTCTGTCCCTGGCAAAAAGAGAAGGATGGTAGGGCAGAACCAGCTTTGTGAAGAGCATGCACACAAACAAAAATGCATAAGGCTTTGATGGTGACAAGCTGATGGCAAATGTGAATGATAAATCAACATCATACTTTCTTTCCAGAACACAAAAATGGAATGAAATTATTTCTTATTTAGGGATTCTGATTACACATTAGATCTGCAGACACAAACAAACAGAACGCTGATTAAATCAATTTGGCAACAAGGTTGGTTTTTAAACTAAAAGTAACTTGCTTCTCTCTCTGTGACGTAAACAATCAGCAAGTGATACTTTTTCCAACACCTATGTATGATGCAAGTGAAAAATGTTAAAAATCAATTCCTTAGAGGGAAACACTATTGCTTCCCTAACACCAAGCCTGTTTTCTTTTTTTTTTTACTTTTTATTTTTTTGTAGAGACAGAGTCTCACTTTACTGCCCTTGGTAGAGTACCGTGGCATCACACAGCTCACAGCAACCTCCAGCTCTTGGGCCTACGTGATTCTCTTGTCTCAGCCTCCCGAGCAGCTGGAACTACAGGCACCCGCCACAACGCCAAGCCTGTTTTCTTATCACAAGCACGCCCTGCCTGAAAGGCTGCAATGCACGTTCCCAAGATTATCAGTCAAAAATACCTACCTTATCATGGTCAATTTGTCAGGGAGATAGAAAATTATGGTTTGATTAGCATGTAATAAATGGTGTTTCTTTCTAATTTAACTAGCAAAGTGGGTGAGCAAAAACTGCTTGGTATGATTTACACTCTGCTGGACTAAACAATAGAAAGGTGGTTACCATCAAGGGACTGAGTGAAGGGAAAAGTTGAGAAAGTTGGTAGAACATTCACTAGAAAAACAAAGTCCAGAATGCTTTGACAAATATCTGCGTGAAGGTCTGCTGGTGCAGAGGATATTGCTGAAATCTGGTATGATTTCTCCTAGCTCCTGATTGTATAAAAGAAGCCAGAGTTTAATGTTCCCCATAATGCACATTGTAAAGTTTTTAAAACATTGAAGGCTAAGTTTTTACAATTTAATTTATAACCTTGGAAATGATACAATGATAAAAAAATAAATTCAGAAACAATTGCCTTGTAATGTATAAAAACCAAACGAAAGTAAGTACTTTGAAAGCTTAACAAAATATAAAACAAAGAATTCACTTACTTCATTAAAGGAAAACATGCAAAGGGGTGACAGCTAGGTCTCAATATTTGCCATAAAGCTACTGAAAGGTCAGCACGTACTCAGAGATAAGACTGGAGAATAGGAGAGGTTCAGGCCATGTTTAATTTGATGGAAAACTGCATGGGCAGAGCCCTTCAACCGCCCAGATGTCAGTTGAAGACCTCTTTTATACAAGACTGGAGGGGGTGGAAAAATTCCACTGCTTGTTGGAGGGTTCTGGTGGGCTAGGGAATTTTGGTGTGAATTTTTAGGTGGGGCTAGTTAGGCCCTTTATGGTCTTTTATTCTAGGAGAGGAAAAAGGGAAGGAGGATTTGTGGGGTCCCAGTTAGGCTCTCCAAATTCCTGACTCTTTTTAAAAGGGGTGATGGGGACAATGTTCAGTCTTCCGAAATTGCTTTTAGCTGAGTAGGGTCATAGCTGTCTTCAACAGGGTAAGTCAGGTGTTAGTAGGGCTACACGGGTTTTGGGTACATTGGGAGAGGGTTTGGATAGTAGTAGGAATTTGGTTGCAACTACGGTTAACACCTTTTTTACCCTGTCTTCAATAAGCAAGGACAGGAGTTGGATGATGTAAGAGGCAATTCTTAACAACAGGAAGACTGCAGTGATGGGGCCAGCCCAAGACGGGTATGATCCAGCACCCCCATGGGTTGTCAAATAAAGATGTCTCGTTCTGAGATTGCAGCTTATTCCCTCTCAGACAAGACTAGATGTGGTATAGAAACAGTAGGTCTCAATGTTCCCCATGGGAGATTGGGGAATAATCCTTGGAGGAATTTGTCAAAGAGAAATCCAAGGACAGCTCTTCAGAAGGGCTCCAGCAGGAAACAGGAAGAAAATAACCTGGCTGGACAGGGGCTCTGGAGAGAGTGAAGAAGGAGCATCATCATGGTGGTTCATAGTTCTTCAGGGATTATCTGGAGTCTGAGGGTGGTTGGGCCTGTTAATATAGGTCTGCACTGGACTGCTGGAATGGGGTCATGTTTTATTTTTAAGATGTAAAACCAGGTTTGGGGGAACTCGGTTAGTTTAACTTCCATAGAGGTGGTAAAAAGGACAGTGGATAGCTCCTTCCATAATGGCGAGAGGGGGGCACCTGGGTGGGTTTTTAAGAGAACCTTGTCTCCATTTTTAAGAGAGGATGTCGTTTCCCCTTTAGGTTGGGGCAAAGGAAGGTCAGCATGTTTTCAGAGAAGATTTCATAAAATGGTAAGGGTTGAGAAATAGACCCCAACCAGTGAGGAGGGTGGTGGCAGATTTCCTAACAGGAAAAGGCAGCCATACATTATTTCAAAAGAGCTTAGAAGGGAAGGTTTCCTAGGTAGGGCTCTTAGCTTAAAGCTAACGAAAGTTGGGGCATGGGAGGTGAAGTTCTCCTATGTTAGTTGGGTGTAATTTTAGGAGGTGATTAACTTTCTCTACCTTTCTAGAAGACTGAGGGTGGTAGCGAATGTGAACATTTCAAGCAGTATCCAAGGATTAGACACCCCTTGGGCGATTTAGTATGTGAAAGCTGGCCCATTGTTTGACTGAAGTTAAGTGGATATGCTGAAGCAGGAAATAATTTCTATTATAAGATCTGGATCATGTGTCAGCCCTTCTCTGACTTGAGAGGGAAGGCTTTGATCTGCCCTGAAAAGCTATCTATGAGGGTGAGAAGGACATTTGTCCTTTTTACAGGAGGCAGGTGGATATAGTCTGTTTGCCAGCCTTGGCCTGGATGGTGGCCTATAGCCTGATGTAGTTGGGAGAGGGAAGAGGTCAGACCTCTCTGGGTGAGGTGGCAGCCAGCACAGATGGTGCAGAGATTTGTTGTAGGAGAGAGTGGAGATTAGGGCACAGAATTAGAGGTCACAGAAGCGCTTCAAGGGGTCTTGGTCCTACAAGAAATAGATTGTGGAGTTGTGTAAGGATTTGTGTGGTTTGATCTGTAGGGAAGAGAAGTTGGTTCTTTTTGGCGAACAATTCTTGTTGTGTAGGTAAGGTTTTTTTGTTTGTTTGTTTGTTTTGTATATTTGGCTATTTCCTATGAAGAGTCTTGGAGCATGATCAATGGGAAAAGAGGAGAGAGAAGGTCAGGAGGAGGCTGGGTGAGGGCAATGCACTGTAGGATCATGTAATTATTATTCTGAGCAGTAAGTCTGGATGAAGATAAGTGGCCTTTATGGTGAAATTTCATAATGCAGGTGGGATGTAGGGCTGCCTGGAGGAGTTAGTGTATTTGAAGGTGATTGCTGATAGGGCAGTCCTGTGTAGTGAAAAAAGCCTCTTTTAGCCCAGACAATGGCATGATGCTATAAGACTGTTTTTCGACCTTTTTTCATCTCATGGCACACTTGAACCTATAGTTAAACTTCTGCAGCACACTTAAATTATGTTGATCAACCAAAAAGTAAAAAAAAGAATATACTTACTGTGCTTTGAACTTCTTTTGAAAATAATTTAATTAATGATTTTTAAAACTTTTTATGGCATACTTAAGATCCTTTCACAACACACAAGTTGAAAATCACTGGTGTTAAGGTGTGATAAGCATTTTTCAAATTGGTGTAATATGGTTGTTGTTTTTTTCCCAAAAGTTGTAAGTCTTGAGTGAGATCAGCAAGTTCTGCCTTTTGAGAAAAGGTTCCCTGGGAGGGACTGGCTTCAAAGACAGTGGAGGGAGGGAAGTGAACTGCCAGTGATGAACCAGGTGTGGAGTGGATCTGGAATGGGGGTATATGATACATTAGGAAAAAAGTTTTGGACTTGTATGGCTTCCTCACATGAATTTATGGGTTCTAAATGTGGTAAAGGGAGTAAGTAGTCTGGGTTTAAGCAACTGGTGGTGGTGGTGGTGGGGGGGGTCCTAAAGAAACAGAGAAGTTAGCAATGAAGATGTGAAGGAAGATATTTGGCAGGGTTTAAGCAAGGAGTATATATTAAATAGAACATGATTTGCATAATGAAGGCCACGAGTAGAGAGAGAGAGGCCTGAGGATAGGAGACTTCACTCCATTTGTCATTTCTTTGGAGAAAATTATCTAAGGCTTTTAAGACACTGAAATAAAAGGTCCTATTTTCAGGCCAAATGGACCCATTGCCCAATTTGTATTGAGGCCAGGCTGTATTATAATAAAATATGAGTCGTTTTGGCTGAATATCCCCATAGAGGCCCAATTTTTTATATTCTTGAAGGAGACACACAGGGATGTTTCCACCAAGGGGGTTGAAGGGCCAGTTCTCATGTCTCAGATGTTCTTTCCTTACCTAGATGGAAATCAGGGTGTCTCCTGTTTCCCCAAACCCAGGGTATTGAAGAGACTCTTAGAAGCTGGGCATCCCCTGTTTTTCTCAGAGACTCTAGGCCTCCAGGACCTGAAGCCTGTACCAGGGCCCAGTGCTACGACTAAAGCAAGAACAAAAAACAATAGTCCTAGTCAGACACCACCAAGGAGATGAAGGGGCAGTAAGGACACAGAGGCATGGAGTGGGCCCAGGGAGTTTTGTTTAAAGGTGTTCCATGGGGAATCTTACTCAAACTTAAGTGGAAGTTGGGGTGAAGTCCTCTAGGATCTCCAACATGCTGACCTTCCTTTGCCCCAACCTAAAGGGGAAACGACTCTCTTCCTCAAACCCAGCATTCTTTTACCTTTCTAATAAGAATCAGGGAGTATTTTCTTGTAGTTCAGAATGCTCTAGCAAGTCTTCTTCCTTAACTGAACTCTAACCAGAAAAAAATTTTTTTCTTAATTCCTCTATCAAATGAAAATGGATTCAGCTCTTTGGAAATGTCTTTCTCTTAGAAGTACTTATCTAGGCCCACCTGAAGGGAAACATGCTATGGCTAAATAAATCTAAGCTCATACAGGTTAAGAAAGCCTTCATGGCAGTTGGGCTGGCTGTCCACCAAAATCCATTTTCTATTTCTAAAACACATTTACCCCCCAGCCAGAAATTGTATTTCCAACCCACTTTGCAGGTAGATATGGCCAAGTTCTCTTCAATGGAATGTTAGTGGAAATGATGTGTTCTACCTCTAGCCAGGCCAAGTTTTTAAGAGGTAGGCATACTCCTCCTCCTTTTTATCTTCCAACAGCTGGACATAGGCCAGGTGGTGGACAGAAGAACCTGTGTCTCTGAATAACCTCACAGAAGACAAACCCAGGCTTTTCTACGAATGAAAACCACTTCTATTATACTTGAGCTTTTATAAATTTTTTAATCTATTAATAGCCTAGCCTCACACAGTTCGTAATTATGCATCTCACAAGGCATAATCATGATTACAAAAAAAAAAAAAACAAACTTGCTCTTAACTTCACCTTTTAGCACACAGCAGATAATACTGTTTAGACATAACCAACTGATGGTGCAACAGACCAATGCTACTTAACATGCCATTTTTTATTTTCTAAATGCATGAGTTGTCTTCTTCCAATTCTTCAAGCTTCATTAAAGAAAAGATATGTTTGAAATCCACGTTTTACAATGCAAAGTTCATGATATTATCTTTAGGTCAACAGAAAAAATAAAATTTTCTCAGTGAGTTTTCTAATTTTGCTACTAATGTGTGAATAAAGGATGCTGAAGAAATAACCTCATTCAACTTTCCCATTTGTTAAGTTCATCAAGATAAGTTAATTCTTTTTATCAACTAATATCTTTATTTTTCAAGGACATATATTTAAGATATAAAAGTTATTATTCTATTGGTTCGGGAAAGTGATGTCCGATTTCTGTGGTAATCGTATGAATTTATGTCCATACCTCAGTACACAAAAGCAGCTTATTTATTTGGTCTAACTTTTATTTACTATCTCAATTTGAACTCTTAATTTATCATTCAATAGGGACAAAGCTAAATTTTGAGAACAGAAGTGTTTTATTTTAAAACACACTTGAGAAAGAACTGAGAACAGAATATTATATGTAGTCACAAATTCCTTCCTAACACAGATATGGTATCTCGAATTGTGAAAGTTACTTAGCTTTACTGTTTGTTTCCCAAGTGTGAAATTGAATATTATGTGGGTTTTTTTTTCTTCTCCCAAACAGTAACGTGAAGTTTAAAATTTATAAAGCAATTTTAAGGTGAAAGGGGTTTACAAATACCAACTACTCAGGCTGATTCTACTACCTATCTAGGGAAAACATATTTCTTGAGAGAGGAGGAAAAGGCCAGAAGAGGAGTAGAGGTGTGGCCCTGGAAGCCCACCCTGCTCTGGCATCTGGACAGGATCAAAAAGCAGAGAGAGATAAGGGATGTGCCTATCCACTACTTGCCCCGCCCCAATCTCCACAGATCCTGAGCCTACATGAGTTCATCCTACAGATGTCTGGGCACCACGGGGTGGGTATGGGGTGCTGTTAGATACACTATAGCCCTTTATCAGTACCCCGTGTCCAGAATTGTGTGGCTCCCAGTTCTGAGAATGTGCAGAGATAAAAAACTGATGAAATATACACAGCAGATTACTCCTGGGTACTCCCCTCTCCATCTACTGGTATACCCTGCAGTGAGTTAAGAGACTCCCTGCAGGCTTTGCATACACTACTCTACCCTGGGCTTACTCTCTGGGGCCCATTTTGTGTGGCTGAAATTTCTCCACTGGGAAGAATTTGTTTCGTTGTTTCTTCAGCTCAGCTCTTCTGGTCTTGGGGTCCCTGTCTCTCCAGCAACGGCTGGAGACCCCTCCATAGCAAAATGCGGTCTACTAGCCTACCCTTCTTCAAGGAAGTCTAAAAAGCCAGAGCATTTTTTACGTGGAAAATTTCTAGCAAGATTTATTGTTAATAATCATAAGACAATGGTGGGGGGTGTCTTATGACATAAGGGGGAATTTAACAGATGGCAGACAGTTCATGAAGTTATTATGCTAAGTTCTAGTAAAATGGAGTGGAGAGTACATTTCTGCCAGCTCTGGAGATTTTCTTATGGTCCTGTATATTCTCTTCCCCCTTTTCCTATCCTTGGGGATAAATCATCATTCATTCTCTTCCACAAGGAGAACACAATGTACTCTCTGATCTTTTCCCCATCTTACTCTGGAAACATAAGACACCCATTATGACAGGTGACTGGTTAGAGCAGAAGAAATGGTAGAAGGTCATTTGAATTAGAAGTACATGCCCACAAAGGTATTACCACATCATTCTGAGATGCTCCTTTCAAAATTTAGAAACTCATATAATACTTTAGAAGACTTGATTTTTTAACATTAAAATTTTGGTTTTCAAAATTTTATTTTAAAATAATTATAAAATCACAAGACGTTGCAATGAAATGGACAGAGAAATCCCATTCATTCCTCGCTCAGCCTCGCTCAATATTGACATCTCACAAAATGAACTATAGTACAATATCAAAATCAGATAACTGGCATTGGTACAATCCACAGAGATTATTCAGATTTTACCAGTACTACATGCATTTATTTGCATGTGTAAAATACACTTCTTTGCCAATTTTATACATGTGTAGCTTTGTCTAACTACCACTCTAGAGCATAATTTTCTTGAGGTCTATTCAAGTTGTTGTATCAGTAGTTCATTCCTTTTTAATACTGAGAAATGTACAATACTGTGGAAGTAGTATTTTTAAATATTCATCTAATTGCAGGATATTTGGGTTATTTCCAGGTTTAAGCTATTAAAAATGAACATAGTTTTCATTTCTCCAGGATATGCCCATAATCCAACTGCTAGGTCATATCATAGGAACATTTTTAGTTTTAGAAGAAACTTCCCATCTTCAAGAATGGCTCTACCAGTTTACATTCCCACCAGTTTCTCTGCATCCTCACCAGTATTTTGTCAATATTGTTTATATATATTGCATATATCATATTGACAATATAATATTGTCAATATTATTTTATTTCATTTATTCTGATAGGTATGTAGTGATAGCTCCTGTGGTTTTAGTTTGCGTTTTCCTAATGGCTAATGATGTTGAATATCTTTATATGTGCTTCCTTTTGCCATTTGTACATCCTCTTTGGTGAAATGTCTATGCATCTCTTTTGGACATTTTCTAATAGCTTTTTCTAAGGTTTAGTGTGAGAATGGTGTACACATATTCTATATATCTCAGTGTACTCTGGCCATTCGTGAGCTATGTGGTTTACAAATATCTTTTCCAGGTCTGCAATTTTTTTCTGACCTCCCACCATTCATGAGCTATGTGGTTTACAAATATCTTTTCCAGGTCTGCAATTTTTTTCTGACCTCCCACCTTTTTTTTTTTTTTTAAAAGAGATGGGGTTTCATGCTGTCACTTAGGATGGAGTACAGTGGCATCATTGTAGTCCACTGCAGCCTCAAACTCCTAGTCTCAAGCAATCTTACTGCCTTAGGCTTTGGAGTAGCTGGGACTACAGGCACATGCCACCACACTGGTTTTTCTATTTTTTGTAGAGATAGGGTTTTACTATTCTTCCCAAGGTGGTCTTGACCTCTGGCCTCAAGCAATCATTCTGCCTCAGTTTCCCAGGGTGCTGGGATTAAAGGCATTAGATACCACAATACCTAGACTGTTTTATCCTCCTTATATAACCATTCATAAAAGTTTTTAATTGTGATGAAGTTTGTTTTGTAGATCATACTTTTGATATTATCAAGTTTAAGAAATTTCTCCTAGGCTTAAGTACTAAAAACGCTCTGTGATAAATTTTTTCTAAAAGTTTTATAACTTTACATTTTATATCTTATATAATACTATGACACTTCTTGAGGTTTTATTTTTTAAATAAAATATCTAGTTCATATCAAATTCCATCCCTCTTCCTTTTTTTGTTTATGGATATCCAAGTATTAACAGACACAGTTATTGTAAAGGCCATCTTTTCCTCATTGAATCACTTTTCCACCTTTATCAAAAATTATTTGGACATATGTCTGTAGGTCTACTTCTGGGTTCTTTATTTTGTCTCATTGACCTATGTGTCTTCTTTTCTTCTGCCAAGACTCCACTGTGGTAATGACTGTCAGTGTATGTTAAGACTTAACATTAGAGTGATTCCTCCCACTTTATTCTTTTTTTTTGCAGTTTGTGGCCAGGGCTGGGTTTGAACCCGCCACCTCTAGCATATGGGGCTGGCAACCTACTCCAGTGAGTCACAGGTGCCACCCACTTTATTCTTCCTTTTCAAAATTGTTTGTTATTCAAAGTCCCTTGCTATGCCATCTACGGTTTAGAATGGGATTATTTAAGTCTATAAAAAACCTTGCTGGATTTTTGATAGTAATTGTGTGAAAACTATAAATCAACATGGGGATAAGTGACAGCTTTACTATGTTGATTTTTCTAATCCATGAACAAAGTCTTTCCAATATTTTTAGGCCATTTGTGATTTCTTTTCATCTCAGCATTTTGTTAATTTTCAGGATTTAGTTCTTATATATTTTGTTAGATTCATACTTAAATATGTCATTTTCTTTGCAGCATCTGTAAATGGCTTTGTGTTTTTAATCTGCATTTCACATGCTTATTGTTATTGTATAGAAATGTGATTGTTTTTTGTGTGTTTATTTTGTGCATTGCAATCTTGCTGAAATCATTTATTAGTCCAGGCTGTTTGTTGTAAATTCCTTTCAGATTTTCTATGTAGTCAATAATGTCATCTATAGATAGAAACAGTTTTATGCTTCCTTTCTTTTTTTTTTTTAATATGCTTCCTTTCTAATCTTTATCTTTCTGCCTTATTTTTCTTGCGTCGTCGTACTGGTTAAGGACTCTGATAAGAGTTAGAAAGCAGACCTATTTGCCTTGTTCGCAACTTTAGGGGAAAACCATTGAGTCTTTCACTATTGAGTATGATATGACTTGTAAGGTTTGTGTGTGTGTGTACGTTTTATGCATCAAAGAAGTTACTCCCTATAACTACATTGCTGAGAATTTTTATCATGAATCAGTCTTGGATTTTCATCAAATGCTTTTTTTTTCCTCTGCCCATGGATATACTCATAAGATTTCTTTAGTCTGTTATGATGGTTACATGAATTAATTTTCAAATATTAAACCAGCCCTGCATACCTGGAAGAAAATGCACTTTGTTATGGTCTATAATCTCTGATGGTGGGCCAGGGACAGTGGCTTAGGCCTATAATCATAGCACTCTGGGAGGCTGAGACGGGTGGATTGCTTGAGCTCAGGAGGTTGAGAACCGCCTGAATAAGAGTGAGACTCTGTCTCTACTAAAAATAGAAAAACTAGCCAGATGCTGTGGTGGGTGCCTGCAATCCCAGCTACTTCAGGAGGCTGAGACAAGAGGATCACTTGAGCTCAGGAGTTAGAGGTTGCCGTGAGCTATGGCATCAAGGCACTCCATTCAGGTAGACAGAGTGAGACTCTGTCTCAAAAAAAAAAAAAAATCCCTGATGGATTCAGTTCGCCAATGTTAAGAATTTTTTAATCCATATTGAATTTTTTAATCCAATTTTAAAAGACATATTGTTTTTTTTTATTTTTGTGCTGTCTTTGACTGGTTTGGTATCAGAATAATACTGGCTTCACAACATGAATTTGGAAATGTCTCCTATTCCTCATTTTAATGAATAAAACTAGTTTAAATTTTTCTTAAGTGGTGCTGCAAATTTCTCCAGTGAAACAATCACAGCCAGGATGAAGGCTTAATGACAAATTAAATATCTTTAATAGCTATGACTATTCAGAACACGTATTATATGTAGATTGAGTTTTGACATTTTGTAGTTTTTAAGAATTTGGTCCAATTAATCTAAGTCATCAAACCGATGAACATAAATCCACTTATAGTATTTCCCTATTGTCCTTTTTAATAGCCACAGAAACTATAGTGATAGCTCCTATTTATTCCTAATATCAATGATTGGTGTCTTCTTTTTCTGTGTTCTTAGAAACTTAAATTACTGATCTGAGGGTTTCTGCTTTCCTTCTTTCTTCCTTCCCTTCCCCCATTATTCCCTGACCCTTCCCCCCTTCCTTTTTTTTTATGAGACTATATTGCCCTCGGTAGAGTGTCATGGTGTCACAGGTCACAGCAACCTCAAACTCTTGGGCTTAAGTGATTCTCTTGCCTCAGCCTCCCAGTAGCTGGGACTATAGGTACCTGCCACAATGCCCGGGTGTTTTTTTTTTTTTTTTTTTTTGTTATTGTTGTCGTTGTTTAGCAGGCTCTGGCCTTCAAACCCACTAACCCTGGTGTATGTGGCTGGAGCCCTAACCACCTAGCTATAGGTGCCAAGCCAGGGTTTCCTATTTCTATTATAAACATCTAGGGCAATGAATTTTCCTCTCAGCATGTTCCTAGTTGCACTCCAAAAAATTTATTTTATAATTCATTTTCACTCAGTTCTATTTTTTATTTCCTTTAAGATCTTTTCTTCAATCCATGATTATTATAAGTGGTTTAATATCCATGTCTTTTAGAGATTTTCCTGTTATCTGTTATTAATTTCCAGTTTGATTTCCTTGTCTTCAAAGAACACACTTTGTATTTCAATTCTTTTAAATTTGTTTAAATTTATGAACCAGGATATGGTCTATTTTGGAGAATGTTCCATGGATAGTTTAAAAAGAATGCATACTCTGCTGTTATTGGGTAGAATATTCTATAAAGGCAGATTAGATTGTACTGGTCAATGGTATTGTTCAGTCCCTATTTTTGCTATTAGTTAGGTCTATCAATTGGTGAGAGTCCCAAAATGATTGTGGATTATATATCTCCTTTCAGATCAATGAGTTTTTATTTATTTTTATTTTATTTTATTTTTTTCAGACAGAGTCTCACTACGTTGCCCCCAGTAGAGTGCCATGGTGTCACAGCTCACAGCAACCTCAAACTCTTGGGCTCAAGCAATTCTCTTGCCTCAGCTTCCCAAGTAGCTGGGACTACAGGTACCCGCCACAATGTCCGGCTATTTTTTTTTTGTTGTTGCAGTTGTCATTGTTGTTTAGCAGGCATGGGCTGGGTTCGAACCTGCCTGCCTCGGTCTATATGGCCAGCACCCTAACCACTGAGCACAGGTACTGAGCCAGATTGTTGAGTTTTTTCTTGATGTATTTTGAAGTTCTATTGTTCAGATCATACACATTTAGGATTTCTGTGTCTTCTTGCTGGAGGCATACTTTTATCATTATCCAATGTCTGTTGGATAATGATATCCAATCTCTCATAATTTGTCTTTGCTCTGAATTCTACTTTATCTCATATTAATATACACAGTCCTGCCTTTAAAAAAAACTTTGGTACAGGGCGGCACCTGTGGCTCAAAGGAGTAGGGTGCCGGCCCCGTATGCCGGAGGTGGTGAGTTCAAACCCAGCCCCAGCCAAAAAAAAAAAGTAGAGAAAAAAACTTTGGTATGAAACAACTTTCCATTTTCAGACTTTCAACCTTTGTATGTTATCATGTTTGAAATGAGTTTTATAGTTTTGTTAACTCCACTCTGCTAATCTATCTTTCAAAAGGTATATTTAGACTCTCTTTCCTCTGTTTCTTGTTCTATTTTACTGCCATCCTATGGGCTTAACAACTTTTAGAATTCCATCTTCACTTATAATGTTTTTCACTATATCATTTTCTTGTGGCTGCTCTAGTTATTACAATATACATATATACCATATCATAGCCTAATTGTATCATCATTCTGCTCCTTTAACATGAAGTATTGATATCGCTTTACTTTCCTCCTTTTATTAATATAATTGCCTTAAGCATTTCCTCTATATACATTTAGCATCACTTGGGATGGCATTGTAATTTTTTCTTTTAAGTTTCAAAATATAATTTATGAAACTCATTAAGAGAAAGATAGTCTATTTTATTTAATCTTATTTTAACCATTTCTTCATTCTCCTTTCCTTTCTGTAGTACCAGTCTTCTGTGGTAATTTTCTTTCTGTTTGGAAACCTCCTGCAGTCATTCTTTAAGGGTAGATATTGCAGCAAAACATTATGTGAGTTTTCCTTAGTCTGAATCTTCCCCACTCTTGAATAGTATTTTTCCCAGATACAGAATTAGTGGTTAGTAGCATTTTATTACAGCTTGAAGAGTTTTTATTTTTCTTTAGTTTAGAAGTTTATCTTCCACATAGAAGTTTAAATTTTTCAAATGGATTACTTAGCATTTATTTTATTACAATTCATTCAGCTTCTTAAATCTGTAGGTTTGTGGTTCTTTTCCAATTTGGGAAGTTTTCTGCCATTATTTCTTAGAAAGCTTTTTCAGTCCTATCCTCTTTCTCCTCTCCTTTTGGTGCTCCACTAATATGAAAATTACATCTTTTTTGACAATCTCATGGCAAGTTCTGTTCTTTTTTTAGTCTACCTTTCCTTTGTTGTTAAGATTTAGTACATTCTATTGATTTATCCTTATATTCACAGATATTTGTCTTCTCAACTGTATTGATACTAAAGTAGTCCTGCAAGTTTTTAATTCTGTTATTTTGTTTCAATTCTCAAACAAATTCATTGTCACTTGGTTCTTTTTCTAGATTTCTTCTTTTTGCTTATATTTCCTATTTCCTCATTTGTTCAAAGGTAATTAATAGTTTGCTGTTAGAGCACTTTTATGATGGCTGCTTTAAAAACCTTGTGAAGTAATTCAACATCTGATTTATCTCAATTTTGGCCTCGGTTGACTGTGTTTTCTTATTTATTATTTTTTTTCTTGTTCTTTGTATAAGTGATTTTCATTTGTATCCTAGATATTTTAGATATTATGTTGACATTCCTAATCCTATTTAAATTTTATTTTAGCAAGCAGTTGCCTGCTGAGTTTAGTGTACAGAATCTTGACAACTTTTGTTAACTGTGGTTTCAAAGACAATTTATTTTCCAGAGCTATTCTAGTCTCCTTTGTTTTATAGGGCCTGGAGATTCAGCTATTCCCTCCTGCAGGAACAGAAAGCACTTCCCTAGGCTTCCCTGTGTCACTAGGCAGAATGTAAGGGTACCTGGCTCAATAAGTTAAACTAATGTTTTTTAACTTTTTTTTTATCTCATGGCATACTTGAACCTACAGTTAACATCTGTGGTATACTTAAATTACAATCAAAAAAATAAAAGAGTAAAAAAAAGGAATATACTTACAGTGTTTTGAACTTCTTTTGAAAATAATTTAATTAATGATGTTTAAAATTTTTCAAGGCACATCTAAGATCCTCTCATGGCACACTGGTTGAAAATCACTGACTTAAAGGGTTTCTATAGATTATCAGGTGCTGAACTTTATCAATCTTGATTGGTGCCATCTGGTGAGGTAAACGCCCACTGGCCCACCTTCTGCCACTGGGTGGGGGGGCAGATCAGGAAATGTTGGTCAGATTTGATTTCATAAAATTTCTCTTAAGTGGTTATATACACTAATTCATTTATATTCTATAGCTCATCTGCAAAGGGGAAACAAAACCTTAAGTTTACAATTACACTGGACAATTTATGACAACCTAGTGTATTTATGAAGAATTTAATATCTGTCATTAACTGATGCTAATTATATGTGCAATTATTCTGGAATAGAGTGAACAATAAGGACAATTACAATCTTAGCATTTAGCAGATTTTTAAGTCATTGAGAGACTGAGCCAACTGAGATCTGAGAGTTCCATTTGATTCTTCATTTTTTTTTTTGAGTTTTAATGCTACATAATATTGAACCACAACTTTAAAAATGAAAGTTACTATCAATCCAAGCCCGCACTGCAGTCTTTCAAAGACCATTTTAAAAATCTTAAAATTTGTGTCATTTATTAATTTCATTGTAATTTGCAATTAATCAGAACTGCTCCCTGCTTGACAATTACACACAAAACAACTCATTCTGGCACAACTGGGAAATGAGCTGTCTTAAAAAAGCAAATTTCACAGATACTTGATGCTCAATGCATTAAGCATGGAAATGTGTTTTTGAATCACATGTTAGAAGAAAATGTTTTGAAATTAATTATACAGTTCCTTCCTTAAATAAAGTGTATCAAATGACATTTAACTTTTTCTCCAGGCATCAGGAACATTTTCACATTTTTTTTTATTGTGTTATAATGAAGTAGGGATAATATCATCACTCACATAAGATGTGACAGGATGCAAAGCACTTTAAGGACATTATTTGCTGGTGTGAAATAGGCAAATAAAATAAATTATTCTTTTTTTTGAGACAAAGTCTCATTATGTCATCCTCGGTAGAGTGCTGTGACATCACAGCTCACAGTAACCTCAAACTCTTGGGTTCAAGCACTTCTCTTGCCTCAGCCTCCCAAGTAGCTAGGACTACAGGTGCTCGCCAAAACACCTGGCTATGTTGTCAGCAGTTGTCATTGCTGGTTAGCTGGCCTGGGCTGGGTTCAAATCTGTCAACTTTAGCTGGCCTGGGCTGGCACTGTAACCACTGTGTTATGGGCGCCAAGCCAAAATAAATTATTCTTAATTTAAGAGGAATGAGGCTCAGGAAGAATGAATGACTAGTTGATAATTAAACAACTCATCAATGGGCAGAAAAAAAGTTTAGAAAAGCTATTACTCATACTATGCTTCCATAGTTCTGAAGCTCTTTTCATAAATATTTCATTTAAGTCTTAGAATAATAATTATTTTCCTTCATATTTCATAAGGAGGAGACTGAACTTTAGTGATTTATTTTTAGGCCACCCACCCCAGCTCTCATCATCTCAATGGTCTCCTAAATGGTGTCTCTGCCCATGTGCTTGCCTTCATCAATCTGTTTCCTACAGCACTGATCTTGAAATGAAAACATGATGATGCTTCTGAGCAAGATGGAGGCCGAGTAACAGCTTCTGTGCAACCAGGTGCAGTGAGATTGGGGACAGAAGACTCCAGGCATCTCTGGCTGATGGGATTGGCCCCCAAACTTCCCTTTGGTAACAGAGGGAGTCAGCGAGAGACTTCTGGACCCTAGGAGGAGGACAAAAGTGGTGGAAAACTGGCAAGTGGTAGGTGCGTTTGTTTGGTTGGAGGCTGCCTGCAGCTGTACCCATAGGAAAAGCCTTACCAGTGGGCTGTTTAGAGTTTTTTTGGACTTGGGCAATCGATTGAACTGCCTTGGGAGATCTTGGGCAGGTGTGTGGATGACTTTAGGCGTTGTCTGGGGCCCTGAACTAAGCCGCTGAGCCGGAAAAGAGCTAATATCGTTCAGCTGTGGGCTGTCCACACACCCTCAGTTGGTGTACTGCCCATGCAGGTCACAGTGCAGGGATCGGCGGGGAGACCTTGGGTAAGTAATCTAGTGACTGAGCTGCCCAAAGTTGGGGACTGAGACGCTGGGGAAGAGCAGAGATCTAAGTGTTTGGCAGATTACACCCTTGGCCCTCAGGAGCATAGAGTGAGACTGGTTTTAGCACACTGGATAAGAGGGCAGCCATGCCAGGAGAGATTCCAGTGATAAGTGCTTTCCTCGGAAAGCTTCTGCTTAGCCAACATTCGGAGTGTCTTTCAAGCGGGCTGAGGAGAAACATGGGCTCCCAAGCCTGCGTGGTCTGAGAAATCAGCAGAGGCCTCCAGTGTCCATCTCATACAGCTGTAGCAACATTGTGATTAACATCTCATACCTCAGAAGATCACTTGTTGCCCAGACAATATTCACCAAGATATATATACTGTTTTTGTTTTTTGTTTTGGGGAGTTTGGGGGTTTGGGGGTTTTTGGGGGAGGGGAGGGTTGATTGTTGTTGTTTCTTTGTTTTTCCTTAGTTTCAACATTTTTCCCCTACATCTTTCTTTTATTCTCTTTTCTTCTTCACTATTCTAGTTTAAATACAATCTTCCATTTTTGCCTTCTTTAACAATCAAAACTTCATTTTTGCTAGTGTTTCTGCCCCTATTATTTGTTTTTTTCCCCAATTTTATCCCTTAAGTTTTTTTATGTTTGTTTAAGTTTGATTTATAGAATTTTTTATCTTTCCTATCTAACTGGTGGAGGTGGGGTACTGTGTGTGATCAGGCTGGCCAAGAGCTGTTGACCTCAAAGGAACCACCCAACCCAGCACCCCCAAAGGTTGGGGGAATTTAAGGTTGGGTCAAAGTACCCTATTATACACCTATATTACTCCTGTCTCCTTCCTGTGCCTCTCTTCTTTTTGTCAATATTTCCTTTTACTCACTCCCTCTTAGTTCACTTTTTTCTTTCTTTTTAAAATCTATTTACCTTCTTGCTTTTTGATCTTCTCATCCTTCTGGTCCTGTACCAAAAGTACTCATTAAAACTTCAGTCCAAAGGCAAAGAAATTTAAACAGCAAGAGGAAGTGAAAGGAAAATTAGGGGAAGGAAACAGATACAAGAAAACAGTCATGAAGAAGAATCAGCAGAAAAATCCCGGCAACATGAAATACCAGTCCAAAGCAAACCCTTCTAGGGACTGTGAGGTAGCAGTAGCAGAGGATTCCACCTATAAAGAAACGTGGGGTAGATCACAAGAGGGGGCAGAGGCAAGATGGCTGATTGAAGCCAGCTTTCCACAGAGGCTCCTGTCAAGAAGGAGAGTTAAAGGACAGAAGTTTAGCAAGTAACCTGGTGGATTAGAGCTGAGCCAAGAGAGAAGGTTGAAGAACGCACATCAACCCTGCTGAGGTGAGCTGCAACCCCAAGGATACAAATAAAAGATACAAAATCCATCGCCAAACAGATGGGAGTCCCCTCCCCCATGAGAACAGCTTGCAGTACTCCATACAAACAAATCAGCAGAGTTCAAAAGTCCTCCCATTTTATCCCACAGGAGATACCCTCTAAGCTGGACCTACTTTCCCTACTAGGGTGCCATTTTGCTCTCCTGCCAGGCAAAAAACTGTATAAAACTGTATATATTCTCTACCTGCAATTCTGAACTCCCAGCACTCCCCTCCATTCTTACTCCGAGGTCTGGAGGCCTGTCACCCAGGAGTCCAGATTCTTGGGTATTTTCTCAAGAGGTGTGGACAGGACATGGACTGCGGCTGGTCAGTGCTGATTCTGTGGCACAGGAATAAGGAGAGGATGGTCAGCTGAGAGGGAACCATACAAAAGCAGCGGTGCCCTGAGGCACAGAGCAGCAGCCTCAGCAGCAACATTAGGGGCTCAACCCTGGATATTCTGAAGTTACACCCCCTGTCGCTATTGACAACCAGAGGAGGCTGGGCATCTTCTCTGATGGCAGGCACTGGCAGAACAGATCTGGGATGGAAACGCAGGTCCCATGAGTAAAGGGTTTGCCTGAGACAGTACTGGCCTGGGCAGACTGAGGGGACTAGAATACACACATGGGCAGAGACCATAGACTCTCAAGGCGGGGCTGAAACAGACGACTGCTTTATGGACCTAAGATGCACCTGGCCCTCAAAGGACAATACCTAAGACAAAGGAGGGCAGCAGAGGCTGGAACTGACAGCTAACGGTGCCACACCAATACAAAATGCAGTCGAGACCAGGCAGTGGCACAGACAGGGCCTGAGTCATAATTTGTGAACTCAAACACAGTCTGATCTCCAGGGGAATATAGCCAGGACAGAAACAAATTCTGCAAAGCTGTTCTGTTCTGTCAGGAATATCAGTCAGGGGCAGGGCTGGAACTGAGTGAACTGCCCCAGCCTCCATTATGCGCCCAAGGTTGTCAGACCTCACCTCTCCCTGCCATACAGTGGCAGAGAGCTCTGGCCTGGCTGAGGAGACATAGATCTCCCTGTGATTCAGGCAGGCGCAAATCCCTGGAGTATCTGCACATTGGAGGGAACTGGGTCTAAGCCGTACAGGGTTATCAGTGACTGGGTACAACAGAGGTACAAAGGGGGGAAGGAGGCATCAAACTTCCCAGACTAATCTATTTGCGGGGTGGGTCCACCTGACATCACGGAGTACCAGAGCGAGTCATACTTGAGTTATGAGCAGACCCCTGTGATCTATTTGCTGGAGAACTTTTGAACTCTCCACAAGAGACAGCTGCTGACTGAGACAATTGATTTGGACCTCCTGAACTTGGTCAATAGCCTGAGGGCTATCCAAGTGGTACCCTGGGTGTGTGGTTGTGGGAAGGTTTGATGTTCCTTTTCCAATTATTGTCTGTGCGGGGCAGGGTGACTTAATTCCTAATATTTCTCTACAGCTAAGACTTCAACCCAGAATAACTTATTCACTAGGGTCAGACAGAGACCAGCTGAAAACAAGACAAAGCCACTTAGCTCCACCACACCAAACAGGTCCCCAGTTTCTCTGGCTGTAGCACTGTACGGGTCCTTGGCAAAGCTATAGGGAAAAAGGTACAGACACCAGTCCCATCTTTTCTCTTTATCAGCTCATCTAGTCAAACAGTATAAAATAATCATGGGGCAGAATCAGCAGAAAAACTCTGGTAACATACACCAGTCCCAGCTTTTCTCTTTATCAGGTCATCTAGTCTAACAGTATAAAATATACTTGGCAGAAACAGCAGAAAAGCTCCGGTAACATAAATAACCAGGATAAATCAACCCCCCCCCCCCCCATTCCAAGAAAGATATGGCGGACACAACTGAAGATTCCATTCATAAACAGATAGGTGAGATGTCAGAAATCCAATTCAGAATTTGTATTTTAAGTAAGATTAATAGAATATAAGAAAAGTTGGAATTAGAAATTCCAGGACCAGTTCAAAAGGTATCTCAAGAAATCAACGAATTTAAAGACAAAAATCACCAAAGATATTGACACATTGAAACAAGAATTTGCAGCCCTCAAAGATCTGAAAAATAAAGTAGAATCCCTCAGTAACAGAATGGAGCAAGCAGAAGAAAGGATATCTGACATTAAAGACAAAGCTTTTGAATGCTCCCAAACTCTCAAAGAGGAAGAGAAATGAAGAGCAAAAATGAATAATTCTCTCAGAGAACTCTGGGATAATTAAAAAAAATCTAATATTCGCCTCATAGGAATACCTGAAGGCGATAAAGTGGCTTCGCAAGGTACAAAGGCTCTTATTCATGAAATTATGAAAGACAATTTTCCAGACATGCCAAGAAATTCTGAAATTTAGATAGCAGACAGTTTCAGAAACCCAGCATGACTCAACCTGAATAAGACATCCCCCAAGCACATCATAATTAACTTCACTAAGGTTAATAAGGACAAAATTCTGAAAGCAGCCAGATGTAAGAAAACCATAACCTACAAAGGGAAGAATATTAGAATGAATGCAGATATCTCTGCTGAAACCGTTCAAGCTAGAAGAAGTTGGTCATCCACTTTTAATCTACTACAACAAAATAACTTTCAACCCAGGATCCTGCATTCTGCTAAACTGAGTTTCATTTATGATGTTAAAATTAAATACTTTAATGACATTCATATGGTGAAGAAATTTGCCATAAATAAAACAGCTCTCCAAGATATTCTCAGACCTTTCCTCCAATGAACAGCACAATCCTCTAACACAAAAGTAAACTCACTCAGAAACTTTTTATCAATCTACACATACCACAGTGGCGAAAAGATTAAAAATATCCACTGGACTTTCAAAAAACTCAATACCCAAAATTTTACCAGACTTATATATATACTACATTAATGTGAATGGCTTAAACTGTCCTTTAAAGAGGCATAGGTTGGCTGACTGAATACAAAAACTCAGGCCAGATATCTGCTGCATACAAGAATCACATCTAACCTTAAAAGATAAATATAGACTCAGGGTGAAAGGATGGTCATCCATATTTCAGGAAAAGGAAAATCAAAAAAAGCAGGTGCTGCAATTCTATTTGCAGATACAATAGGCTTTAAACCAACAAAAGTAAGGAAGGATAAGAATAGTCACTTCATATTTGTTAAGGGTAATACTCAATATGAAGAGATTTCAATTACTAATATTTAGGCACCCAACCAGAATGCACCTCAATTTATAAGAGAAACTCTAATGGACAAGAGCAACCTGATTTCCTCCAGCTCCATAACAGTCAGAGATTTCAACACTCCTTTGGCAGTGTTGGATAGACCCTCCACTAAGAAGCTGAGGAAAGAAATTTTAGATTTAAACCTAACATCCAACATTTGGATATAGCAGACATTTACAGAACATTTCATCCCAACAAAACTGAATACACATACCTCTCATCAGCCCATGGAACATACTCCAAAATCGATCACATCTTAGGTCCAAAGTCTAACCTCAGTAAATTTAAATGAATGAAAATTATTCCTTGCATCTGCTTGGATCACCATGGAACAAAAGTTGACCTCAGTAACAACAGAAATCCGCATACTCATACAAAAACATGGAAGTTAAATAATCTTATGCTGAATGATAGCTGGGTCAAAGATGAGATTAGAAGGAAATTGCCAAATTTTTGGAACAAAACGACAATGAAGACATGAATTATCAGAACCTCTGGGATACCACAAAGGCAGTCCTATGAGGGAAATTTATAGCACTGTAAGCCTTCCTCAAGAGAACAAAAAGAGAGGAAGTTAACAACTTAATGGGACATCTCAGGCAATTGGAAAAGGAAGAACATTCCAACCCCAAACCCAGTAGAAGAAAAGAAATAACAAAAATTAAAGCAGAATTAAATGAAATTGAAAACAAAAGAATTATACAACAGATCAATAAATCAAAAAGATGGTTTTTTGAATAGGTTAATAAAATAGATAAACCTTTGGCTAACCTAAGCAGGAAAAAAAGAGTAAAATCTCTAATCTTATCAATCAGAAACAACAAAGACGAAATAACAACAGAATCCTCAGAAATACAAAAAATCCTTAATGAATATTACAAGAAACTTTATTCTCAGAAATATGAAAATCTGAAGGAAATTGACCAATACTTGCAAGCATGTCACCTTCCAAGACTTAGCCAGAATCAAGTGGAAATGTTGAACAGGGCCATATCAAGTTCTGAAAGAGCATCAACCATGCAAAATCTCCTCAAAAAGAAAAGCCCAGGACCGGATGGCTTCATGTCAGAATTCTACCAACCTTTTAAAGAGGAATTAGTACCTATATAACTCAACCTGTTCCAAAATGTAGAAAGAGAAGAAAGGCTACCCAACATGTTCTATGAAGCAAACATCACCCTGATCCCTAAAACCAGGAAAAGACCCAACAAGAAAAGAAAACTATAGACCAATATCACTAATGAATATTGATGCAAAAATATTCAACAAGATCCTAACAAATAGAATCCAGCAACACATCAAACAAATTATACATCACGACAAAGTCAGTTTTATCCCAGGTTCTCAAGGCTGGTTCAATAAACATAAATGTATAAGTATAATTCAGCACATAAACAAATTAAAAACCAAAGACCATATGATTCTCTCAATTGATGCAGATAAAGGTCTGATAATATCCTGCATCCCTTCATGATCAGAACACTTATGAAAATTGGTATAGAAGGGACATTTATTAAACTGATAGAGGCCATCTACAGCAAAACCACAGCCAATATCGTATTGAATGGAGTTAAATTGAAATTATTTCCACTCAGATCAGGAACCAGGCAAGGTTGCCCATTGTCTCCATAGATCTTTAACAGTGTAATGAAAGGTTTAGTCATCACAATTAGGGAATAAATGGTGATCAAGGGTATCCACCTAGGGTCAGAAGAGATCAAAATTTCACACTTCACAGATGACATGATTGTATATCTAGAAAACACCAGGGATTCTAAAACAAAACTCTTAGAAGTGATCAAGGAATACAGAAGCGTCTCAATTTAGAAAATCAACATCCATAAATTGGTAGCCTTTATATATACCAACAATAGTCAAGCTGGAAAAACAGTCAAGGATTCTATTCTGTTCACAGTAGTGCCAAAGGAGATAAAATATTTAGGAGTTTATCTAACAAAGGACGTGAAAGATCTCAATGAAGAGAGCTATGAAACTCTAAGAAAAGAAATAGCTGAAAATGTTAACAAATGGATAAACATACCATGTTCATTGCTGGGAAGAATCAACATTGTTAAAATGTCCATACTACCCAAAGCAACGTACAATTTTCATGCAATCCCTATCAAAGCTGCACTGTCATACTTTAAAGATCTTGAAAATATAATACTTCATTTTATCAGAAAACAAATCAGAAAAAACCTCAAGTAGCTAAGACATTACTCAGAAATAAAAACAAAGCAGGAAGAATCACGTCACCAGACCTCAAAATATACTATAAATCAATAGTGATCACAACAGCATGATACTGGCACAAAAAGAGAGGTAGATGAATGGAGCAGAATAAAGAATCAAGAGATGAATCCAGCTACTTATTGCTATTTGATATTTGATAAGCCAATTAAAAATATTCAGTGGGGAAAAGATTCCCTATTTAACAAATGGTATTGGGTGAACTGGCAGGTGACCTGTAGAAGACTGAAACTGGACCCACACCTTTCACCATTAATTAAGATAGACTCTCACTAGATTAAAGATTTAAACTTAAGACATGAAACTATAAAAATAGTAGAATAAACTGCAGGGAAAACCCTTGAAGAAATTGGCCTGGGTGAATATTTTATGAGGAGGACCCCTTGGGAAATTGAAGCAGTATCAAAAATACACTACTGGGACCTGATCAAACTAAAAAGCTTCTGCACAGCCAAGAACACAGTAAGTAAAGCAAGCAGACAGCCCTCAGAATGGGAGAAGATACTTGCAGGTTTGTGTCCGATAAATGTTTAATAACCAGAATCCAGAGAGAACTGAAACGTATTAGCAAGAAAAGAACAAGTGACCCCATCTCAGGCTTAAGGGACCTGAAGAGAAACTTCTCTGAAGAAGATAGGCGCATGGCCTACAGACACATGAAAAAATGCTCATCATCCTTAATTATCAGAGAAATGCAAATCAAAACTACTTTGAGATATCATCTAACTCCAGTAAGATTAGCCCATATCACAAAAGCCCAAGACCAGAGATGTTGGCGTGGATATGGAGTAAAGGGAACACTTCTACACTGCTGGTGGTAATGCAAATTAATACATTCCCTTTGGAAAGATGTTTGGAGAACACTGATAGATCTAAAAATATACAACCATTCGATCCTACAATTCCTCTCCTAGGTATATACCCAGAAGACCAAATATCACATTGTAACAAAGATATTTGTACCAGAATGTTTATTGAAGCCCAATTCATAATTGCTAAGTCATGGAAGAAGTACACGTACCCCATCGACACACGAATGGATTAATAAATTGTGGTATATGTACACCA
The DNA here is from genome assembly GCF_027406575.1 of Nycticebus coucang. NCBI lineage: Eukaryota > Metazoa > Chordata > Mammalia > Primates > Lorisidae > Nycticebus > Nycticebus coucang. Next base: position 65,079,562 of record NC_069791.1, on the reverse strand, counting down.
TAGAATATTATGTATGCAGCCTTAAAGAAAGAGGGAGACTTTACCTCTTTCATGTTTACATGGAATGAGCTGGAACATATTCTTCTTGCAAAGTATTTCAAGAATGGAAGAAAAAGTATCTAATGTACTCATCCATACTATGAAACTAATGTATAGCTTTCATATGAAAGCTATAACCCAATTATAACCTATGAATATAGGAAAAAGGGAAGAGAGGGGAGGAGTAAGGATGGGCGGAGGGAGGGTAATTGGTGGGATCACACCTCCGGTGCATCTTACAAGGGTACATGTGAAACTTACTAAATGTAGAATATAAATGTCTTAACACAATAACTAAGAGAATGCCAGGAAGGCTATGTTCACCACTGTGATGAAAATATGTCAAATAGTATATAAAACCAGTGTATGGGGCCCCATGATTGCATTAATGTACACAGCTATGATTTAATAAAAGTAAATAAATAAATAAATGAAATGCAAATAAAAAAGTAATGTTAGAAATGACAGAAGGGAAATTTAAAATACAGATGAAAACAATGAGTGAAATTCCTGAGAAAGTGGAAAATAACCAAACAAATAATGAAGGAAATTGCTGAGAAATTGGAAAATGACCAAAAGGAAATCCAAAAATAGAATCTAATAAGAGATGAACGATATGAAGCACATAGAAAGGATATAGCAGAGCTGAAGGAATTGAAGAAGTAAATTAGGGAACTTAAAGATGCAACAGAAAGTATCAACAACAGATTAGATCATGCAGGAAAAAGAATCTCAGAGGTGGAAGATAAAGCTCTTGAGATAACTCAGATAGTTCAAGAGGCAGAAAAGAAGAGAAAGCAGAACATTCACTGACAGAATTATGGGACTTTATGAAATGTTCAAATATATGAGTTACAGGTATCCCAGAATGGGAAGAAGAATGCCCCAGAGGAATGGAAGCCATTCTAGAGAACATTACAAATGAAAATTTCCCAAATATCACCAAGGATTCTGACATACTCCTTTCAGAGGGATATTGGTCCCCTGGTCGCCTCAACTCAAATAGAGCTTCTCCAAGACACATTGTGATGAATCTATCTAAAGTCAAGACAAAAGAAAAGATTTTGCAAGCTGCCAGGAGTAAGTGCCAAGTGATCTACAGGGGAAAATCCACCACTGTGACTGTGGACTTCTCTAATGAAACTTTTCAAGCCAGAAGACAATGGTCATCTATCTTTAATCTACTTAAACAGAACAATTTCCAGCCCAGAATTCTATATCCTGCTAAGATAAGCTTTAAAATTGAGGAAGAAATCAAATCTTTTACTGATATGCAAACTTTCAAGAAATTTTCCACAAGATCAGCCTTATAGGAAATACTTCAACATGTTCTACACACTGACCATCAAAATGGACCTTCACCAAAGTAAACACCCAGAAATTAAAGGACAGAACCTAGCTTCAACAATGATGCAAAAGCAAAACTAAGCAATGGACTTTCACAAAATAAGATGAATAGAATGCTACTACACTTATTAATTATCTTAATATATGTCAATGGCTTGAATTCCCCATTAAAGAGGCATAAATTGGCTGATTGGATTAAAAAACACAAGCCATCTATTTGCTGTCTGCGGGAAACACACCTCATGTCAAGAAACTAATTAAAACTCAGAGTTAAGGGTTGGAAGTCAATTTTTCAGGCAAATAGGATTCAGAAGAAAAGCAGGGTTGTAATCTTATTTTCAGATACATGCAGATTTAAAGTAACTAAATTCAAGAAAGACAATGATGGCCACTTCATATTGGTCAAGGGAAAATACAACAAGAAAACATTTCAATTCTAAATATTTATGCACCCAATTTAAATGCTCCCAGATTCTTGAAAAAGACCTTACTTAGTCTGAGTATGACATCCTATAACACCAGGATAACAGGGGACTTTAACACTCCTCTCTCAGGGCTGGGCAGATACTCTAAATGGAAATTAAACAAAGATATAAGAGATTTAAATAAGACCATAGAACAACTGTGCTTTATAGACGTATATAACACTCCATCCCAAAGGTAAAGAATATACATTCTTCTCATTGTCCCATGGAACAGTCTCCAAAATTGATCATATCCTAGGACACAAAATAAACCGCAACAGAATCAAAAGAATTGAAATTTTACCTTGCATCTTCTCAGACGGCAAGGCGATAAAAGTGCAACTCCAAAAAACACATTCAACCTCACACAAAGGCATGGAAGTCAAACAACCTTATGCTGAATGACAGTTGGGTGCAAGAAGAAATAAAAAGGGAAATCATTAACTTCCTTGAGTTATGAAAATACAATGAAATGAAAATACAAGTTACCAAAACCTGTGGGATACAGCAAAATCAGTCCTGAAAGGAAAATTTATCACTTTAGATGCCTACATTGGAAAAACAGAAAAAGAGCACATGAACAAACTCATAAGCCATCTTATGGAATTGGAAAAAGAAGAACAATCTAAGTCTAAACCCAGCAGAAGAAAAGAAATACCCAAAATTATAAAGAGATTAAGGAAATTGAAAACAAAATAATCGGTGAGAAAATTAATGAAACAAGGAGCTGTTTTTTTGAAAAAGTAAATAAAATAGATAAACCCTTGGCCAAATTAACTAGGAACAGACAATTAAATCTCTAATAACCTCAATCAGAAAGATAAAGGGGAAATAACAACAGATGTCCCAGAGATACAGGAGATCATTTGTGAATGCTACAAGAAACTTTATGTCCAGAAATTTGACAATGTGGAGGAAATGGATCAATACCTGGAATCACACTCTCTCCCTAGACTTAATCAAGAAAAATAGATCTCTTGAACAGACTAATTTCTAGAACTGAGATTGAAGAAACAATAGTAAAAAAACAATCTCCCAACAGGCTGGGCACGGTGGCTCACACCTGTAATCTTAGCACTCTGAGAGGCTGAAGGAGGTGGATTGCTTGAGCTCATGAGTTAGAGACCAGCCTGAGCAAAAAAGCGAAATCCCATTTCTACTAAAAATAGAACAACTGAGGCAAGATCACTTGAGCCTAAGTTGGAGTTTGCTATGAGCTCTAATGCCATGGCACTCTACTCAGGGTGACAGCGTAAGATACTTTCCCTCCCCGACCAAAAAATTAATAATAACCCAACCAAAATGTACCCTGGTCCATATGGCTTCATACCAGAATTCTATCACACCTTCAAAGAACAGCTTATTCCTATATTACAGTAATTATTCCAAAAAATTGAGGAGGAAGGAATCTACCCGAACACATTCTATGAAGCAAACATCACCCTGATACCCAAACTAGGAAAAGACCCAACTAAAAAGGAGAATTTCAGACCAATTTCACTAATGAATATAGGCGCAAATGTTCTCAACAAAATTCTACGCAATAGATTATAGCTTATCATCAAAAAAGTCATACATCATGATCAAGTACGTTTCATCCCAGGGATGCAAAGCTGGTTTAATATACGTAAATCCACAAACATTATTCATCATATCAACAGAACCAAAAACAAAGCCCATAAGATCCTCTCAATAGATGCAGAAAAAGCATTTGATAAAATCCACCATCCTTTTCTAATTAGAACAGTGAAGTTCTTAGGCATATGTGGCACATTTCTTAAACTGATCAAAGCTATCTATGACAAACCCACAGCTAATATTTTAATGAATGGAGTTAAACTGAAAGCTTTTCCACTTAGAACTGGAACCAGACAAGGTTGTCCTCTGTTGTCATTACTACTCAACATAGTGCTGGAAGTTCTAGCCAATACAATTAGGCAAGACAAGAAAATAAAGGGCATCCAAATGGGAAGAGGAGGTCAAACTCTCCCTCTTTGCTGATGATCTTAGAGAACACCAAAGACTCAACCACAAGACTCTCGGAAGTCATCAGAAAATACAGTAATGTCTCAGGATATAAAATCAATGTCCACAAGTCAGTTGCCTTTGTCTTCACAAACAACAGCCAAGATGAGAGGCTAATTAAGGGCACAACTCCCTTCGCTATAGCCCCAAATAAAATGAAATACATAGGAACATACCTAACAAAAGAGGTGAAGGACTTCTATAAAGAAAATTATGAAACCCTAAGAAAGGAAATAGCAGAGGACTTTAACAAATGGAAGAACATACCATCCTCATGGCTGGATAGAAACAGCATTGTTAAAATGTCTATACTTCCCAGAGCAAACTAATGATTTAACACCATCCCTGTTAAAATACCAACATCCTATTTTCAAGATTTGGAAAATGTTTCTGCATTTTGCATGGAACCAGAAAAAAACCCATATAGGTAAGGCTGTTCTTAGTAATAAAAACAAAGTCGGGGGCATCAGCATGCCAGATTTTAGGCTGAATAACAAAGCCATAGTGGTTAAGACAGCATGGTACTGGTACAAAAATAGAGACTTAGACATTTTGAATCAAATAGAAAACCAGTAAATGAAACCAACAATGTACAACAACCTAATCTTAGATAAACCAAATAAGAACGTACACTGGGGGAAAGACTCCCTCTTCAATAAATGGTGCAAGGAGAATTGGATATCCACATGTAAAAGAATTAAACTGGACCCACACCTTTCTCCACTCACAAAAATTGATTCAAGATGGATAAAGGACTTAAATTTAAGGCATGAAACGATCAAAATCCTCAAGGAAAGCACAGGAAAAACACTAGAGACTATCAGTCTGGGAAAGACTTTATGAAGAAGACTGCCATGGCAATTGCAACAACAACAAAAATAAACAAATGAGACTTCATTAAACTGAAAAGCTTCTGTATAGCTAAGGAGACAACAACCAAAGCAAATAGACAACCTACCCAATGGGAAAGGATATTTGAATATTTTGAATCAGACAAAAGCTTAATAACTAGGATGTATAGATAATTTAAATTAATCCACATGAAAAAAGCCAACAATCCCATACATCAATGGGGAAGAGAGATGAATAGAACTTTTTCTAAAGAAGACAGATGAATGGCTAGCAAACATGAAAAAATACTCATCATCCCTATTTTTTTTTTTAAATCACCCACAGTAGAGTGTTGTAGCATCACAGCTCACAGCAACCGCCAGCTCTTGGGCTCTGGCAATTCTCTTGTCTTCAGCCTCCCAGGTAGCTGGGACTACAGGTTCCCACCACAATGCCTGGCTATTTTTTTGTTGTTGTTGCAGTTTGGCAGGGCTGGGTTCAACACCCCCCACCCCCGCTTCGGTATATGGGGCTGGCTCCCTACTCACTGAGCCACAGGCACCGCCCGATCATCCCTAATTATTAGAGAAATGCAAATTAAAACCACCCTGAGATATCATCTAACCCCATCTAGAATGGCCCATATCACAAGATCTCAAAATTGTAGATGCTGGCACGGATGTGGAGAGAAAGGAACACTTTGATACTGCTAGTAGGACTGCAAACTAATACAACCTTTTTGGAAGGAAGTATGGATAAACCTCAAAGAACTCAACCTAGACCTCCGTTTGACCCTCAATCCCATTACTGGCCTTTATCCAGAAGGAAAAAAAAAACAACTTTTTATTATCAAGACACTTGTACTAGACTGTTCACTGCAGCTCAATTCATAATTGCTAAAATGTGGAAAACAGCCTAAATGTCCCTCAACTCATGAATGGATTGGCAAGCTGTGGTATATGTATACCATGGAATACTACTCAGCCATTAAAAAAATGGAGATTTTCCAGCATTTCTATTAACCTGGATGGAGGTGGAACACATTATTCTTAGTGAAGTATCACAGGAATAGAGAAGCATGAATCCTATGTATTCAACTTTGATATGAGGACAATCAATGATAATTAATGACACAGTGGGGAGTGGTCAAAGAGGAGAGCAGAAAGAGAAGGAGGGAGGGGTGGAGGGAAAGGAAAAAAGAAAATAGAAAATACTGACTAATTCTCACACAAATTGGATTTAATTTTGAACAAAATACACTATTTGAACAATAATTTTTAATTCAACTTGTTAATTTTTTGTTTAGGATATTACACCCTCATTTATAAGTGTAATATGTTTGTAATTTCCCTTTATAATATATTTTTTCCATTTTTGTTTGTTTGTTTGTTTTTGTAGAGACAGTCTCACTTTATGGCCCTTGGTAGAGTGCCGTGGCATCACATGGCTCACAGCAACCTCCAACTCCTGGGCTTAAGCGATTCTCTTGCCTCAGCCTCTGGAGTAGCTGGGACTACAGGCACCTACCACAATGCCCAGCTATTTCTTCTTTTCTTTTTCTTTCTTTCTTTTTTTTTTTTTTGTTGCAGTTTGGACGGGCCAGGTTTGAACCCGCCACCCTCGGTATATGGGGCCAGCACCCTACCAACTGAGCCACAAGCACCGCCCTATGTTTTCCAATTTAATATCAGGTATATCCAGATGAAATAGAATAATTTTCAAGTATCAGTTTTGGCATGATCTGTTTTTTGAAATTATCTTCTACTTTTATTTATAAATATTAGTTACCTATTTTTTGAGACTTTGGGAAAAAAAGAAAAAAAAGAAGTTAACTCAAGACTCCATACTGAACTTCAGAGTAAAAGCATTCTATGATAAACATACTTTTATCTGACAATGTGAATATTACTTTTATGCATTATTATTATTATTGCTCAATATTTTGTTGCAGCAATTGTCTCATTTCTTTTCTGAATGTATTTATCTTTGTTTGTTCTTTATGAGGTTTTTGTTTCTAGTCCTTATGTTAAACATTGTTATTGTTATTAAATTTTAAGCCTTTGCAATTTTCTGAAGGCAAAAAGTGGAAACCAAATAAATACATGCATATGTATACGCATAACTGTGTATACTGATGCATTTATGGGTTCAAGCTACTGATTTGATGATACACAATGTGAAATGCTTACATTGAACTAAGTAACCCATCCATCACAATTACACTCCTTTCTTAATAGTTTTGAAATGTACCATTGCATCATGCACATTAGGTGAGGTCCCCCAAATACCCTCCGTTTTCTCCCCTCCTCTCGGCTTTCTTTCCTCTTCCATTCTACTTTCTGGACTATAGTTATGTTTTACCATTTGTATGAATGTGTAGGTGATTACATATTGATTTCATGGTAGCATGGAGTACATTCTTGAGATTTTTTTTTTCCATTCTTGAGATATTTTATTAAGAAGAATATGTTCCAGTTCCATCCAAGTAAACATAAAAGATGTGAGGTTTCCTTTTTATGGCTGCATAGTATTCCTTGGTTTACATATATCACAATTTGTTAGTCCATTCATGGGTTGATGGGCACTTAGGTTGTTTCTAAGTCTTGGCAATTATGAATTGGGTTTCAATAAACATTCTAGTGCAAATGTCGTTTTTGTAAAATAATTTTTGATCATCTGGCTATATAACTAGTACAAGAATTGCAGGATCAAATGGTAGGTCTACTTTTAGGTCCTTGAGTATTCTCCAAACTTCTTACCAAAAAGGTCGTATTAGCTCACATTCCCAACAGCAATGCAGAAGTACTCCCTTTTCAAAGCATCGATGCCAACATCTGTAGTTTCGGGATTTTGTGATGTGGGCTAATCTTACTGGATTTAGATGATATCTCAAAGTGGTTTTGATTTGCATTTCTTTGATGATTAAGGATGATGAGCATTTTTTAATTTGTTTGTAGGCCATGCGCCTCTTCAGAGAGGTTTCTGTTCCAGTCTCTTGCCTACATAGAAATGGGGTTAATTATTCTTTTCTTATTGATTAGTTTGAGTTCTCTGTGGATTCTAGTTATCAGACCTTTGTGGGATGCATAACCTGCAAAAATCTTCTCCCATTTTAAAGGTTGTCTGTTTGCTCTACTTACTGTGCTCTTGGCTGTACAAAAGCTTTTTAGTTTGATCAGATATCAATAATGTATTTTCGGTGTTGCTTCAATTGCAACACCAAAAACACATTACTGGGGGGTTCCTCCTTATAAAATATTATCCCAGGCTGATTTCTTCAAGTGTTTTCCCTGCACTCTCTTTCAGTATTTTTATAGTTTCATGTGTTAAGTTTCTCTCTTTTATCCAGTGAGAAATCAATTTTTTTTTCTTTTTTTTTATTGTTGGGGATTCATTGAGGGTACAATAAGCTAGGTTACACTGATTGCATTTGTTAGGTAAAGTCCCTCTTGCAATCATGTCTTGCCCCCAGAAGGTGTGGCACACACCAAGGCCCCACCCCTCTCCGTCCTTCCCTCTCTCTGCTTTTCCTCACCCCCCATGACCTTAATTCTCATTAATTGTCCTCATATCAAAATTGAGTACATAGATTCATGCTTCTCCATTCTTGTGATGCTTTACTAAGAATAATGTCTTCCACTTCCATCCAGGTTAATACGAAGGATGTAAAGTCTCCATTTTTTTTTAATAGCTGAATAGTATTCCGGGGTATACATATACCACAGCTTGTTAATCCATTCCTGGGTTGGTGGGCATTTAGGCTGTTTCCACATTTTGGCGATTGTAAATTGAGCTGCAATAAACAGTCTAGTACAAGTGTCCTTACGATAAAAGGATTTCTTTCCTTCTGGGTAGATGCCCAGTAATGAGATTGCTGTATCAAATGGGAGGTCTAGCTTGAGTGCTTTGAGGTTTCCCCATACTTCCCTCCAGAAAGACTATACTAGTTTGCAGTCCCACCAGCAGTGTAAAAGTGTTCCCTTCTCTCCACATCCATGTCAGCAGCTGCAGTTTTGAGATTTTGTGACCCATTCTCACTGTTGCCATTCTCACTGTGGTTAGATGGTATCTCAGGGTGGTTTTGATTTGCATTTCTCTAATATATAGGGATGATGAACATTTTTTCATATGTTTGTTAGCCATTCGTCTGTCTTCTTTTTCTTTTTTTTTGGCCAGGGCTGGGTTTGAACCCGCCACCTATGGCATATGGGACCGGCGCCCTACTCCTTAAGCCACAGGTGCCGCCCTAATCTGTCTTCTTTAGAGAAGGTTCTATTCATGTCTCTTGCCCATTGATATATGGGATTGTTGGCTTTTTTCATGTGGATTAATTTGAGTTCTCTATAGATCCTAGTTATCAAGCTTTTGTCTGATTCAAAATATGCAAATATCCTTTCCCATTGTGTAGGTTGTCTCTTTGCTTTGGTTGTTGTCTCCTTGGCTGTACAGAGCTTTTCAGTTTAATGAAGTCCCATTTGTTTATTTTTGTTGTTGTTGTGATTGCCATGGCAGTCTTCTTCATGAAGTCTTTCCCCAGGCCAACATCTTCCAGTGTTTTTCCTATGCTTTCTTTGAGGATTTTTATCATTTCATGCCTTAAATTTAAGTCCTTTATCCATCTTGAATCAATTTTTGTGGGTGGGGAAAGGTGTGGGTCCAGTTTCAGTCTTTTACATGTAGACATCCAGTTCTCCCAACATCATTTATTGAATAGGGAGTCTTTTCCCCAAGGTATGTCCTTGTTTGGTTTATCGAAGATTAGGTGGTTGTAAGATGTTAGTTTTATTTCTTGGTTTTCTATTCAATTCCAAGTGTCTATGTCTCTATTTTTCTGCCAGTACCATGCTGTCTTGACCACTATAGCTTTGTAGTACAGACTAAAATCTGGTATGCTGATGCCCCCAGCTTTATTTTTATTACTAAGAACTGCCTTAGCTATATGGGGTTTTTCCTGATTCCATACAAAACGCAGAATCATTTTTTCCAAATCTTGAAAGTACGATGTTGGTATTTTGATAGGAATGGCATTGAATAGGTAGATTGCTTTGGGAAGTATAGACATTTTAACAATGTTGCTTCTTCCCATCCATGAGCATGATGTGTTCTTCCATTTGTTAATATCCTCTGCTACTTTCTTTGAGGATTTCATAATTTCCTTTATAGAGGTCCTTCACCTCCTTCGTTAGGTATATTCCTAGGTATTTTATTTTCTTTGAAACTATGGTGAAGGGAGTTGTGTCCTTAATTAGCTTCTCATCTTGACTGTTATTGGTGTATACAAAGGCTACTGACTTGTGGACATTGATTTTATATCCTGAAACATTATTGTATTTTTTGATGACTTCTAGGAGTCTTGTGGTTGAGTCTTTGGGATTCTCTAAGTATAGGATCATGTCATCAGCAAAGAGGGAGAATGTGACCTCCTCTGCTCCCATTTGGATTCCCTTTATTTCCTTGTCTTGTCTAATTGTATTGGCTAGAACTTCCAGCACTATGTTGAATAGGAAAGGTGACAGAGGACAACCTTGTTTGGTTCCAGTTCTAAGAGGAAAAGCTTTCAGTTTTACTCCATTCAGTAAAATATTAGCTGTGGGTTTGTCATAGATAGCTTCAATCAGTTTTAGAAATGTGCCACCTATGCCTGTACTCTTCAGTGTTCTAATTAGAAAAGGATGCTGGATTTTATCAAATGCTTTTTCTGCATCTATTGAGAGGATCACGTGATCTTTATTTTTGCCTCTGTTAATATGGACGTTTATGGACTTGCGTATGTTAAACCAACCTTGCATCACTGGGATGAAACCTACTTGATCATGATGAATGACTTTTTTGATGATAAGCTGTAATCTATTGGCTAGGATTTTGTTCAGAATTTCTGCATCTATATTCATGAGTGAGATTGGTCTGAAATTCTCCTTTTTGTTTGGGTCTTTTCCTGGTTTTGGTATCAGGGTGATGTTTGCTTCATAGAATGTGTTGGAGACGATTCCTTCTTTCTCAATTTTTTGGAATAATTTCTGCAGTACAGAAATTTGACAATGTGAAGGAAATGGATCAATATTTGGAATCACACCCTTTCCCTAGACTTAGAAAGGAAGAAATAGAGCTCCTGAACAGACCAATTTCAAGCATTGAGATTAAAGAAACAATAAAAAATCTTCCAACCAAAAAATGCCATGGTCCACATGGCTTCATACCAGAATTCTATCAAACCTTCAAGAAATCAATTTTTCTTAATGGTGAAAGGTGAGGGTCTAGGTTCAGTCTTCTAAAGGTCGCCAGCCAGTTCACCCAACACATTTGTTAAATAGGGAGTCTTTCCCCACTGAATATTTTTGATTGGCTTGTCAAAGATTAAATGAGGATAAGTAGGTGGGTTCATCTCTTGGTTCTCTATTCTGTTCCATATATATACCTCTCTGTTTTTGTGTCAGTACCATGCTGTTTTGATCACTATAGATTTATAGTATAGTCTGCAGTCCGGTAGCATGATTCTTCTGGATTTGTTTCTATTTCTGAGTAATGTCTTGGCTGTTCACGTTTTTTTTTCTGTTTCCATATAAAACGAAGTACTAATTTTCCTTTATCTTTAAAGTATGACAGAGGTACTTTAATAGGGATTGTATTAAATCTGTATATTGCTTTGGGTAGTATGGACATTTTAACAATGTTGATTCTTCCCAGCCATGAGCATGATAGGTTTTTCAATTTGTTAACATCTTCAGCTATTTCTTTTCTCAGAGTTTCATAGTTCTGTATGTATTTTTTTATAGCCTAAAATTTCAAATTTATTTGTGGACTTAGTTGAAATAAGTCTTTGAATTAGGGTCTGAGAAGCTTTCTCTTTTAAATCAAGTCATGAATTAATATGACATTTATTTTCATAGTGTAAAGCCTGATTTGATGATTCCTAATTGTCAATTTTGTTCTAAATCCCAATAATTACTAGATATATGACTTGTCAACAAGTGAGTAGTTATGACTACAGTACCTTAACATATGTCAATTACACAATAATTAAATATTAGATTGTTGAATGGTTATGCTTTCAAAGCTACTATATTCTCTAAAGGTCTAGTCCAAATTCCATAATCAATGATGAAATAATGTGACAGAAATCTGCTGAAAGATATGTCATGGTTGATGAAGTTTTATTTTAATGGAGTTGAGATGTATTTGAGAATGTTATTTTTTGTACCCTCTGTGATAAGTACTAACATTCAGACCAGATCTATCTCAATGTTAAACAGCAGGAAAGGCAGCGATGGGGTGGGAGGTGAACATATCTGAGAAATTTAAAGCAACTAATAAGGAAATTCCTGTGGAGAAGCAAAGGGAAAATATATAAAAGTCATCTTTCTCCCTCACCCCAGTTCTAAATCCTTTCTTAAACACTTTGGAACCCCTCTGTTTATTTTCCTGAGGAATGGGATTTCTCTATAGACATAAAAAGATGACCCCAATTGTACTTTATGACAATATAAAACCTGAGTTCCCAAAGGACTTTGATCCTAACAGAGTAAAACAATGTCTTCACCATTAATCTGCTGACCAGCTAGATTCAACTTTATAGGATGTGTTTCTCCTAGGAGCACTCGCATGCTTCCCAAGCTCTCTGAAGGTTCTAAGTACCCTCTAGCTATACATAGCTGGCAAGATCTGCTAGTGCTCCAGGAGATGCCAGGAGATGCAGCTTGTCTCTGGGCATCCTTTCACACAAGCTACATGGGCACTTGCTTTGCTGTTTCCATTCCTTTAAGACAGGCTTACAGCCAAAAAAATAAATAAATAAAAAATAAAATCAGTGTTCCTGAGTATTGAGCATATATGGGTTTGCACCTTCATAGAGGTTTGCAGGAACAATTCCCTAACCCAAAGGAGAGAATCTATGGCACCAAAAAATGACTATGTGGGAAGAGATTGTGGGGTATCTAGGTCAAATCACAGGGCCATTTAGCATATATTTAGCCACATTAGGATTCATCTCCTTGGTAACTTTTTCTGAGCTTTTCTCCTAGAATGAACTTTCATTTGTTTCTAGGTATACCCTATATTTCTAATGATAAAATTACTGTATAGTATGTGTCTGTTTTTATGCCCATTTCTGTGTGCTTTATGGAGGCAGTGAAATGTCCTATTGATCTTTATGATAACAGTACAATACTGTGATGTTGTTTAGTAGTTGCTTTATTCCAAACACTATGTTAACCCTTTTCACACACATTTTCTTACAGAACTCTCACAATACTATTATGCAGATGTTATCATTAATATTGCTTACAAATAAGAAAACTGAGCTTTAGACAGACTAAGCAACTTGCCCACGTATGTAGGATAATATTTAGAAATAAACATATCCTATATCAAGCACACAAAATGAACTTAGTGTGAGTTTAAAATGGCTTGCTATTCCTACAGAGGCTTAAGGGACCTGGGCCCCCCTGAGGCATGCACAGAGTTAAAATTCCACAAGCCAATTCTCTGAAGTTGTGCACCCTGTTAAGCACAAGTTAATTTCAGATAGGTAAAATGAGGTAATGGTGAAACTTACAGATGACAGATTAAGTGTGTACATGACTAGAAGTGTATAAAATCAAATCCCCGAATACAGAACTTTGCTACACACCATCCCATGCTGTGTAGTCTGTTTCTTGCCCTCATTTCTTATCACTGCAGGAGTGAACTTACCCCTGAAGGCTGCAAGGCTGTCATTCTGCAGCATTGGTATTCATACCAACACACGTAGGACAATAGTCCAAGAGATTCTTTTCCTCTGGACATCCACATGGCTTCCACATAGAAGTCACATTTATTTATTGTTATTACACATTTTTTGCCTATAGCACAGAAGTGGGAAAGCAGTCACATTTTAAAGAACATGTCACACCCTTAGAAGATATTCAGAGGCTTCCCACTTTACTCAGAACATAATATAAATGACTTAAATGGTTGGCGGGGCCCTATAGTATGTGGTCTCTCCTAACTCTCCATCCCTGTCTTGACTTTTCCCCTGACTTATCATATTCTAACCATGTTCATTTTCATCCTGCTTTGGAATAAACTCAGGTTTTTTGCTTTGGGCTCTTTGAACTTGTCATCTCCATAGTCTGAAATACTCTAACCCCAGGTATTTGTGAGTGGCTGGCTCATTCTCATCCTTCAGAAAATTGTGCAAATGTCACCTTCAGAGAGTAGTCTTCTTTGACCACTCACCAAATAACCTATTGCCTCTATTACACAAATCACTGTTTCCTTCATATAATGTTTAGCTATCTATAATCATCTTATTGTATTTCTTGTTAACTGCCTGTCTCTCCCATGTAAAGTTTATGAGGTCAGAGACCTCTGTCTATCCTCTGTTGTATCCCTGAAGTATAAGTCTAGAACTAAATATTTAATGACAGAATAAATGAATCCTCAACAACAAAGATGATGGATGGCATAGTCTCTGAAATTAATGGAGATTATTCCCACTTTAAGAAAAAGAAGAAATTTGCAAAAATATTTAAAAACATTTTTTATGTTATTTAAAAATGTCAAATAATACTGCTTCTTGTGATAAAAGAGAAAGCATATCAACTTTTCTTAAATTATATAAATTCAAACTTTTGGACCTAATGCTACTTCGCTTTCTGAAAAATAATATGAATTGCTATGAAATTATACTTTATGAGTTTACAAAAGAATCTCCTGAGAGTTTCCTGGAATAAAATTTAAAGTTTGAAATTGATATAAACATAAAAGAAGAGCTTTCAAATATAATTCATATTTTAGTGAAAAATCTTCATATTACCACATGAAGCCACAGTAATAAAGATACCAACCAGATATTTATTAATGACATATTAAATATACCTTATAACAGTATAAGGTAATTTGAAAACAGAAACAGAACTAATCATTTCCCAAAGCAAACTTTCTTAGGAAATTCTCTAGAATGTAGATTAAGCTTGGCTGCCAAGATTGTTGACCCATTAGCTTCTCCACTACTTTCTCAATCAACTGGGAGCCCCTTTATTTGTAGTTAAATTAACAACAAGGTTAGTTTACAAGGGTGTCAGAGTGCTCTCACAATCTTTATCTTAGATTTCACTGCTTTGTTTTAGGATAGGAGAGAAAACAATAAATATATAAAGACTCTGTTTAACTAACAAGAAAAAGTACATTTATAAAGCACTAAAATAAAAGAGAAAGATTTTCCCTAAATTTGTTCTTACATCAAAACTAGAAATAATCCTAACCAGATCACTGTCCTCAATAATTCCAACTTGAGAACTTAAATTAAGAACAATTAAGATTTAGGCAATGGCTCTTTTTCTGGTCTCATTAAAACAGCACGGAACAACTGAATAGCCAGTCAGTTGACAGGTTAAGTTATTACATCTTAAGTATTTGAGGATCTCCCACCAAGCTAGTCATTCTGATACAGAGGAATATCACATGGCCCCTCTTTATAAGAAATCCACATGGGATAAAATGCATATATGTGAGACAACAGAACAATTAATTGCATGTAATAAGTACCATAGAAACTGTCATTGAAAAACAAGGGAAGAATCAATTCTTGGTCTTAAAGGGATTTAATATATAAAAAATGTTGTAAGCAACAAGAAAAGTTTAATCAGAAATGTTTTAATAAAAATTTCTGAATTTTTCTCCATAGTTAAATAACATCAAATGATTTAAAAGTAATTCATCAAGTGATTCTTAAAAATACAAAAACAAAGAGAACATGCACATATTTGTACACAATATTTGGAACATCCTTTGTTCCCTATAGTTTACACAGGGCCAATCCTGCAGCCAGAATATGGCACTGCTGGGGTCTCTGATGATAAACAACAAGAGAAGGGAAACTATAGTTTCCAACCTTTGTAAATTCTGATGGGCCAATTTCTCTTTTAATATTATTAAGTCCAGTTCATCCTGCAAAGTGGAAATTTTTCTTTTTGAAAGCCCCATTTCAAGGCAAAGATTTTACTTTTAAAAATAGAAAAATTTGTGTTGATTGAAACAAACATAAAACTATAACACAATAAAAACAACAAATCAAACCTCTTGAGAAGCCAACAACAAACATTTTTTTTATTAAACCATAGCTGTGTACATTAGTATGATCCTGGGGCACCATACATTTGGTTCATAGATCGTTTGACACATTTTCATCACATTAGTTAACATAGTTTTTGTAGCATTTTCTTAGTTATTTTGCTAAGACCTTTACATTCCACATTTACTAGGATTCACATATACCCTTGTAAGATGCACCGCAGTAATAATCCCATTAATCCCCTTCCTTCCGCCCCCCCCTTTCCCCTTTCTCCCTATTCTTAGGTTATAACTGGGATATAGCTTTCATGTGAAGGTCCTACATTAGTTTCATAATAAGGGTGAGTACACTGGGTACTTTTTCTTCCATTCTTGAGACACTTTACTAAGAAGAATATGTTCCAGCTCCATTCATGTAAACATGAAAGAGGTAAACAAACATTTCTGAAGGACATCTAAGAACTTTTAAAAAATTCTTATTTAATATTTTTAAATAATTATAGATTCATATAAAGCTAGAAAAACAGAACAGAAAAAACATGTATGCTTCATAAATACATCGTAAGGAAATACAGTGCAATAAAAAAGTAGGAAGTTGACATGACATCAGTGCAACATGTGGGTATAGCTCCCCATCACTTTATCACATGTGCAGCTGGAATTGACACCTTGATCCAAATACAGAACTATTTCCTCATTATAAACATCACCTTCACACTACCATCTCAGTGACACTCTATTTCTCCTCCTCCCCATCCCCAACCTGGCAACCACTAATTAGTTCTTCAAGTATGTAATTTTGTCATTTTGAGAATGTTATAAGAATGGAATCATACAGCATGTGACCTTTCAAGCTAGGCTTTTTATTCTTTCAGTAGAATTCCTCTGAGATTCATCCATGTGTTACATAATGAATGTCTCATTTGTTTATAAAGCTGAGTAGCATTCAAAGATAGAAAGGTACCACACTTTATTAAATCACTCACCTACTGAAGAACACCTGGGTTATTTTCAATTATTGCCATTACATTAAATAATATTCAAATATACCTTATGTGCAGACATGGATTTTCATTTCTCTGGGATAAATGCTTAGGAGTGCAAATGCTAAATGGCATCACCAGTGTATGTTGTTCACTCTTCAAAGAAACTATCAAACTATTTCCAGAATTTTCTATATATGCTATTTACCAAGTTGAGGAATTTCTTGCTATTACTGAGAATATTAGGAATGAATATTGAAAAAGTCAAATGATTTTTTTTTTTTTATTGTTGGGGATTCATTGAGGGTACAATAAGCCAGGTTACACTGATTGCAATTGTTAGGTAAAGTCCCTCTTGCAATCATGTCTTGCCCCCATAAAGTGTGACACACACCAAGGCCCCACCCACCTCCCTCCTTCCCTCTTTCTGTTTCCCCCCCCATAACCATAATTGTCATTAATTGTCCTCATATCAAGATTGAGTACATAGGATTCATGCTTCTCCATTCTTGTGATGCTTTACTAAGAATAATGTCTTCCACTTCCATCCAGGTTAATACGAAGGATGTAAAGTCTCCATTTTTTTTAATGGCTGAATAGTATTACATAGTATACATATACCACAGCTTGTTAATCCATTCCTGGGTTGGTGGGCATTTAGGCTGTTTCCACATTTTGGCGATTGTAAATTGAGCTGCAATAAACAGTCTAGTACAAGTGTCCTTATGATAAAAGGATTTCTTTCCTTCTGGGTAGATGCCCAGTAATGGGATTGCAGGATCAAATGGGAGGTCTACCTTGAGTGCTTTGAGGTTTCTCCACCCTTCCTTCTAGAAAGGTTGTACTAGTTTGCAGTCCCACCAGCAGTGTAAAAGTGTTCCCTTCTCTCCACATCCACGCCAGCATCTGCAGTTTTGAGATTTTGTGATGTGGGCCATTCTCACTGGGGTTAGATGATATCTCAGGGTTGTTTTGATTTGCATTTCTCTAATATATAGAGATGATGAACATTTTTTCATGTGTTTGTTAGCCATCTGTCTGTCGTCTTTAGAGAAAGTTCTATTCATGTCTCTTGCCCATTGATATAAGGGATTGTTGGCTTCTTTCATGTGGATTAATTTGAGTTCTCTATAGATCCTAGTTATCAAGCTTTTGTCTGATTGAAAATATGCAAATATCCTTTCCCATTGTGTAGGTTGTCCCTTTGCTTTGGTTATTGTCTCCTTAGCTGTACAGAAGGTTTTCAGTTTAATGAAGTCCCATTTGTTTATTTTTGTTGTTGTTGCAATTGCCATGGCCGTCTTCTTCATGAAGTCTTTCCCCAGGCCAATATCTTCCAGTGTTTTTCCTATGCTTTCTTGGAGGATTTTTATTGTTTCATGCCTTAAATTTAAGTCCTTTATCCATCTTGAATCAATTTTTGTGAGTGGGGAAAGGTGTGGGTCCAGTTTCAGTCTTTTACATGTAGACATCCAATTCTCCCAACACCATTTATTGAATAGGGAGTCTTTCCCCCAAGGTATGTTCTTGTTTGGTTTATCAAAGATTAGGTGGTTGTAAGATGTTAGTTTCATTTCTTGGTTTTCAATTCGATTCCAAGTGTCTATGTCTCTGTTTTTGTGCCAGTACCATGCTGTCTTGAGCACTATGGCTTTGTAGTACAGACTAAAATCTGGTATGCTGATGCCCCCAGCTTTATTTTTGTTACAGAGAACTGCCTTAGCTATACGGGGTTTTTTCCGGTTCCATACAAAATGCAGAATCATTTTTTCCAAACCTTGAAAGTAGGATGTTGGTATTTTGATAGGAATGGCATTGAATAAGTAGATTGCTTTGGGAAGTATAGACATTTTAACAATGTTGATTCTTCCCATCCATGAGCATGGTATGTTCTTCCATTTGTTAATATCCTCTGCTATTTCCTTTCTGAGGATTTCAGTTTTCTTTATAGAGGTCCTTCACCTCCTTCGTTAGGTATATTCCTAGGTATTTCATTTTCTTTGAGACTATGGTGAAGGGAGTTGTGTCCTTAATTAGCTTCTCATCTTGACTGTTATTGCTGTACACAAAGGCTACTGACTTGTGGACATTGATTTTATATCCTGAAACATTACTGTATTTTTTGATGACTTCTAGGAGTCTTGTGGTTGAGTCTTTGGGATTCTCTAAGTATAAGATCATGTCATCAGCAAAGAGGGAGAGTGTGACCTCCTCTGCTCCCATTTGGATTCCCTTTATTTCCTTGTTGAATAGTAAAGGTGACAGAGGACAACCTTGTCTGGTTCCAGTTCTAAGAGGAAAAGCTTTCAGTTTTACGCCATTCAGTAAAATATTGGCTGTGGGTTTGTCATAGATAACTTCAATCAGTTTTAGAAATGTGCCACCTATGCCTATACTCTTCAGTGTTCTAATTAGAAAAGGATGCTGGATTTTATCAAATGCTTTTTCTGCATCTATTGAGAGGATCATGTGATCTTTATTTTTGCCTCTGTTAATATGGTGGATAACGTTTATAGACTTGCGTATGTTAAACCAGCCTTGCATCCCTGGGATGAAGACTACTTGATCATGATGAATGACTTTTTTGATGATAAGCTGTATCTATTGGCTAGGATTTTGTTGAGAATTTTTGTGTCTATGTTCATGAGTGAGATTGGTCTGAAATTCTCCTTTTTGTTTGGGTCTTTTCCTGGTTTTGGTATGTTGGGAAAGATTCCTTCTTCCTCAATTTTTTGGAATAATTTCTGCAGTACAGGAATAAGCTCTTCCTTGAAGGTTTGATAGCATTCTGGAGTGAAGCCATCTGGACCAGGGCATTTTTTGATTGGAAGATTTTTTATTGTTTCTTTGATCTCGGTGCTTGAAATTGGTCTGTTCAGGAGCTCTATTTCTTCCTGGCTGAGTCTAGGGAGAGGGTGTGATTCGAAATATTGATCCATTTCTTTCACATTGTCAAATTTCTGGGCATAGAGTTTCTGGTAGTATTCAGAGATGATCTCTTGTATCTCTGTGGGATCAGTTGTTATTTCCCCTTTATCGTTTCTGATTGAGGTTACTAGAGATTTTACTTTTCTATTCCTCATTAGTCTGGCCAATGGTTTATCTATTTTATTTGTTTTTTCAAAAAAACAACTCCTTGTTTCATTAATTTTCTGAATGATTCTTTTGTTTTCAATTTCATTGACCTCTGATTTGATTTTGGATATTTCTTTTCTTCTACTGAGTTTAGGCTTAGATTGTTCTTTTTCCAATTCCATAAGATCTCTTGTGAGATTGTTGATGTCCTCTCTGTTTTTCGAATGTAGGCATCTAAAGTGATGAATTTTCCTCTCAAAACTGCTTTTGCAGTATCCCACAGGTTTTGGTAGCTTGTGTCTTCATTGTTGTTATACTCAAGGAAGTTAATGATTTCCTGTTTTAGTTCTTCCTTCACCCATCTGTTATTCAACAGAAGATTGTTTAGTTTCCATGCCTTTGGGTGGGGTCGGAGCATTTTTGTTAGAGTTGAGTTCCACCTTTAGTGCCTTATGGTCTGAGAAGATATAAGGTAAAATTTCAATTCTTTTGATTCTGTTGATATTTGTGTCCCAGGATATGATCAATTTTGGAGAATGTTCCATGGGGTGATGAGAAGAATGTATATTCTTTATCTTTGGGATGGAGTGTTCTCTATGCGTCTGTCAAGCACAGTTGTTCTAGGGTCTAATTTAAGTCTCTTATATCCTTGTTTAATTTCTGTTTAGAGGATCTGTCCAGCTCTGTAAGAGGAGTGTTAAGGTCCCCTGTTATTATGGTATTATCAGATATCATATTGCTCAGACTGAGTAAGGTGTGTTTCAAGAATCTGGGAGCATTTAAATTGGGTGCATAGATATTTAGAATTGAAATGTCTTCTTGTTGTATTTTTCCCTTGACCAATATAAAGTGACCATCTTTGTCTTTTTTGACTTTGGTTGCTTTAAATCCACAGGTATCTGAAAATAAGATTGCAACTCCTCTTTTCTTCTGAATTCCATTTGCCTGAAAAATTGTCTTCCAACCCTTGACTCGGAGCTTTAATTTGTCTTTTGAAGCCAGGTGTGTTTCTTGCAGACAGCAAATGGATGACTTGTGTTTTTTAATCCAGTCAACCAATCTATGTCTCTTCGGTGGGGAATTCAAGCCATTAACATTTATTGAGATAATTGATAAGTGTGGTAGTATTCTATTTGTCTTATTTTGTGAAAGTCCATTGCTTAGTTTTATCTTTTGCATCAGTGTGGAGGTTTGGTTCTGTCCTTTAATTTCTGAGTTCTTACTTTGCTTCTGATCCATTGTGGTGGTCAGTGTGCAGAACAGGTTCAAGTATTTCCTGTAGAGCTGGTCTTGCTGTGGCGAATTTCCTCAATGTTTGTATATCCGTAAATGATTTGATTTCTCCGTCAATTTTGAAGCTTAGCTTAGCAGGGTACAGAATTCTGGGCTGGAAATTGTTCTGTTTAAGTAGATTAAAGGTAGATGACCATTGTCTTCTTGCTTGGAAAGTTTCATTAGAGTAGTCTGCGGTCACTCTGATGGATTTGCCCCTGTAGGTCAACTGGCGCTTACTCCTGGCAGCTTGCAGAATCTTTTCTTTTGTCTTGACTTTGGACAGGTTCATCACAATGTGTCTTGGAGAAGCTCGGTTAGAGTTGAGGCGACCTGGGGTCCGATAGCCCTCTGAAAGCAGTGTGTCAGAATCTTTGGTGATATTTGGGAAATTTTCTTTTATAATATTCTCTAGTATGGCTTCCATTCCTCTGGGGCATTCTTCTTCCCCTTCTGGAATTCCTATTACTCGTATGTTGGAACGCTTCATAAAGTCCCATAATTCTGACAGTGAACGTTCTGCTTTCTCTCTCTTCTTCTCTGCCTCTTTTACTGTCTGAGTTATCTCAAAAACTTTGTCTTCTACCTCTGAAATTCTTTCTTCTGCATGGTCTAACCTGTTGCTGATACTTTCCATTGCATCTTTAAGTTCCCTGATTGACTGTTTCAATTCCTTCAGCTCTGCTATATCCTTTTTATATTCTTCATATCATTCATCTCTTATTTGATTCTGTTTTTGGATTTCCTTTTGGTTATTTTCCACTTTATTAGCAGTTTCCTTCATTGTTTCCATCATTTCTTTCATTGTTTTCAACATGTGTATTCTAAATTTCCTTTCTGTCATTCCTAACATTTCTTTATAGGTGGAATCCTCTGCAGTAGCTACCTCATGGTCCCTTGGCGGGGTTGTTCTGGACTGGTTCTTCATGTTCCCTGGCGTTTTCTGCTGATTCTTCCTCATGGGTGATTTCTTTTATCTGTTTCCTTGCCCTAATTTTCCTTTCACTTCCTCTTGCTCTTTAAGTTCTCGTGCCTGTTGACCTGTGTGTCAAAACTGGTCTCCCTCTGCCCCCGAGGGTTAGGGCTGCAAGGCGGCTCAGACCCCGCCCTTAGGCTGCTTGGTCGCTGGGTTATCAGCTCCCACCCAATTCCAGCTCTGCGACCCTGAGGGCGGAGCTTGCCAGGGCAGATGGCTCACAATGTCTGCCTGTGACCCAGAGCCAAACACTATTAGCTCCGTCTGGCTCAGCGGCTCAGACTGGGGCCCTAGACAAAGGCCAAAGTTCTCTGCACTCCCGCTCAGGCTCTCCCCAAGGCAGTTCAGCTGAGTGCCAACTCCAAAGACACCAAAACAGTTCACAAGTAAGGCCTTTCTGGTTTGCAGTCTCGTTGCTACTGAACTTACAGTTGCGGGCGGGTTTAGACGGATTGAACACACGAGACCACTTGCCGGTTTTCCACTGTTTTAGTCCTCCTCTTGGGGTCCAGAAGTCTCTCGCTGACTCCCTGTATCCTCTCAGGGGTGATGATAGGCAGATCCCACCAGCCAGAGATGCCTGGAGTCCTATATCCCCAGATTCACGGTGCCCAGATGCAAGGAAGCTGTTACTCGGCTGCCATCTTGCTCCAAGTCAAATGATTTTTTGAGTTAATTGATATGGTCATTAGTTTTCTTCTTTTGATTGTCAATGTTCAATTGTATTGCTTAATTTTTGAACACTGAATATGCCTTGCATAACTAGAATAAACTCCATGTGATTGTAGTATATAATTCTTGTAATATATCACTGAATTCTATTTGCTAATAGTTTATTAAATATTACTTGTTTATATTTGTTAGGGGTGTCTGACATTTTCTTTTGGGTGTATCCTTTTTTGTAATTTTAGTATCCAAAGTAATACTGACTTCATAAAATTAATTGACAAATATTCTACCCTTTACTATTATCTAGAAGAGATCAGATAGAATAAGTGTTTTGGGGAATTTTTAGGTAAAATACAACTATCCAGTAAAATTATCTGCACCTCAAGATTTCCTTTTGGAAATGTTCAAAATTATGAGTTCAATTTCCTTAATAGTTGCAGAACTGTTCAAATCATCAATTTCATACTGAGTGAGGTGTAGTAGTTGTGCTTTGTTAAGGAATTGGTCCATTTCACCTAAGTTAAATTTGTGTGTGCAGTGTTGGTCATGGTATTGACTCCTTCTTTTGATGTGTGTAGTGCCTATAATGATCACCCATCTCATTCTAAGTACTGGTAATTCATGTCTTCCCCCTTTTTTTTATTTTTAGTGAGAGGTATTTAAACCATCAGCTCCAATTTTGGATTTGTATTTTTCTCTTTTCAATTCTATTTGTTATTATTCCACATATTTTGCAGCTGTTGTTTGGCTTGTACCTTTTTTTTTTTTTTTTTGCAGTTTTTGGCTGGGGCTGGGTTTGAACCCGCCACCTCCGGCATATGGGGCTGTCCGCCCTACTCCTTTGAGCCACAGGCACTGCCCTGGCTTGTTCATTTTTTAAATTGGTACATTTTCCTTGGGAGATTGACCCATTCTCTTTATGTCTCCTTTTTGTTTCTAGCCATTTTCTTTGCTCTGATGTCTACTTTATCTGATACTAATATAACTAGCCGTTTTGATTTATATTTGCATGGCATATCTTTTACTTTTAATGTATCTATATCATTATTCTGAAGTGAATTTTTTTACATAATCTACCCAATGAAAGTAAACTAAGAGAATGTGCTAACATTTACCCTTAAGGAATAGCTAAAGGAAACACTATAGAAAACAGAAATGATGAAAAAATAGGGGTTCTTATGATATCGAGGAAGAAAAAACAGAAAGTGCAAAAATATGGATAACTTCCCTGTTTTCCCTTTTTTATTGGTGTATTTAAACCATTAATATTTACTGTAATAATGGATATTTTGGACCTTAAGCCTACCATTTATTTTATTGTTTATTATTTTCTGTTTTTCATTTGTTTCTGTAATTTCTCTTTTTGCTTTTCTGAGTGTTATTTGAACAATATTTTTGGAATTCTATTTTGATGTATGCATAATGTTTTCATATTTGCACTGTTAGTGGCTGCTCTTAGTATTATTCTACATAACTTATCATGATATGCTAGTGTCAAGGTTTTACCAGTTTGAGTGAAGTATACATACTTTACCTCTCTTTCAGTCCCTTACCCTACCTCATATGTAATATGATTGCCATAAATATTTCTTCTGCATTATTGTGAACTGTATTTGGCAGTTGTAGAGGACACCGAGCACAGGACAGCCTCTGAACGAGATGACTTGCAGCTTGGGGGTGGACCCTCTGGCAAGTCATCCATATGTGTTTGTCCAGAGAGAGAGCCCAAGCCCCCAAGCCGTTGGTAATTCCTAAGCACACGGTCATTATCCAGTATTCCCCGAACTGGTCTGTTACAGTCTCAATAAATAGCTACTGTGGAGGCTGCTCGGGGCTACCCTGCATTTACGGTTAGCCCACCTCTTGCAATCTTGTACTTCTATCCATGTCATGCCTGTTTCCTTCATGCCACGATGGGGACAGGGAGTTAGGGGGCGCGACAGGCAGTGTTATAGTTTTGGTTCAATCATCAAACATAATTTAGAAAGGAAATTTCTGAATTTCCAAATATGGATAAGTAACTTTTCTCACAAGGAAAAGTTACTTATCCATATTTTTGCTCTTTTTATTGTTCTTTCTTCCCTCCTAATATTCCAACACAATTCCTACCTTTTTAAAAAAATTATTTTTGCTTAATGAAGCACTTCCTGTAGATAAAGGATAACAGAGTATAAGTTCCTTAAGGATAGATATTATAGGAACATAGTCTTTTAGTTTTCATTTATATAAGAATTTCCTCTTAATTTGCTCTTAATTTTCTCTTCATTCCTGAAGGACAGTTTAAAACCTGAAGGACAGCTTCATTCCTAAAGGACAGCTTTACCAGATATAGAATTATCAGTTGATAATTCCTGCCTTTCAGTACATGAAAAATATCCTGCCACCTTTTTGTGGTGACCATGGTTTCTGATAAGACATCTGATGACATTCAGTTTATTTTCCACTATAGATAAGGTTCTGTTTCTCTTTGGATGCTTTTAGGATCTTTTTCAATAGTTTGACTATTACCATGTGCCTTTCTTTCAATTTATTCTGTTTGTAGTTCACTCAGCTTCCTGAGTTGTACGTTTACATGTTTTTAATACCAAATATGGGAAAACTTCAATCATTATACCTTTACTTTTTCAGCCTCATCCTATTTATTACCGTTTCTTCTTGGATTCTGATTACATGAATGTCAAATCTTTTGTGGTTGTCCCAGAGATCTCCGAGGTTCTGTGGTGCTCTTGTATTTTGTTTTTCAGTTTATTTTCTCTGTTGTTGATAAAGTAATTTATATTCTTTTATCTTAAAATTATGGATTCTTTCCCCTTCTCTCTCCACTCTACTGTTGAGTCTATCCATTAGGATTGTTATTTAAGTTGTTCTATAATTTCCATTCAAATTGTCTATTATCTCTTCTATACCTTTGCTGAGACTTTTTATTTCTTTGACAAGATATTCCTTTTCCCCCCATTTCTTTCCAGCATGTTTGTCACTCCTCATTGATTGCATTTTTTGCTGACTGTTGCTTTAAAATGCTAGTCAGATATTTCTAATGTCTGTGTCACCTTGGCACTAGTGTCTATTGATTACCTTTCTTCATTCAAGTTGAGATATTCCTGATTCCTGTTATGATCAGTGATTTTTAATGGAAATCTAGACATTGGGATATCATGAAATTCTGCATGTTACTTAAATCTTCCATTTTAATAGGATTTTTCTGACATTGCTAATAGGGACCCAAAGGGAACACTGTCCCTCACTAGAATTCCTTCTTGGTTACCACTGACACCTGGGAATGCAGAGGAGCCTCCCTGTTAATGCTGGATTGGGGTAGGAGTTTAGGCTCCCTACTAGGCCTCTACTGATACCTCCTTTGATGGGAAGTTGTTGTAGACTGAATGTTTGTGTCCCCTCTTCCACTCTAATTCATGTTTTGAAACCCTAACCCCCAAATGAGATGGTATTTAGAGATGGGACATTTAAAAGGTGACTAGAGTTAGCTGAGGTCACGAGGTTGAAGCCCTTATGATGAAATAAATTAGTGCTCTTATAAGAAGAAACACGAGAGACTTAAATTCTCTTTCTCTCTCTCTCCCCTGACTCCTACTACTTGAGGACATAGTAAGGTGGTGGTTATTTGTAAGACAGAAAGCTTTCATTCAGAATAGAATTGGCTAAAATCTTAATCTTGGGCTTCCCACCCTACAAAATCATGAGCTATGTCTGTTATTTAAGCCTACCAGTTGGTGTGGTATTCTGTTATGGCAGTCCTAGCTAAGACAGAGGTGGAGGAGGCTCTGCTATTATAGCTCTTGATATAGCCTCCACTATCAAGCACAGTGAAGAGAAAGGCACCTTGATAGAAACAGGTGGAGTCTTAGGGGGATTGTGAATGTGGCCACAGTTTTCTTCTGTAGGATTTGGCTGAAGTAGAGCATTTATTGTCTCAAACTTGTCTTCCATGCTAAGCTGTTGCTTTTGTGGTCCTTTAGTGGAAAGGGCAGGGTTTTTTGGAGATGTTTTTTGGTCTCTGCCCATTGGCATACAGGCTGTCAGCTTCTTGGTATTCAGTGTAAGATATATGAGGTGGACAGAAAGCTCAGGGATCCTGCCACTGCATTCTTCATTGAATCCCAAGCTCCTTAGTCAGTATGCTTTTTCTCCAACTTTCAGAGTTTTTGTATATAATGTTCATAGTTTTTAGATTTATTTGGCAGGACAAAAAGGGAGAAGTACATCTACTCAATCGTTCTAGAAACCTCTTTAACAGTTGTTGTCTTCTATAGATTGATGATCAATAAGAGATTCAAGGATCATTACACATAGAAAAGTGGGAGAAGTGACAACAACACAAAACCTACTATAGGGTGAAGTACGGAGAAGAAAAGAGTGAACTATAAACTATACTTCAGATGTAGAAGTAAAAATAAGAATTTCTTGTTTGTTTTGTTTAGGGCAAAAAGATTTAGAGATGGAGATGATCAAAGAATTGTATTGGGCAAAGGGTAAGAACACAATGAAGCTGTAATGATTTAAAAAGAAAAAGGATATTAGAATAAGATAATATCACTTGGCCTTAGAAACAAAAACACAGGACTTTTTTTAAGGTTTCACACCAACTTCCCATGAAACAGAGCTGGAGGAGAGATTTTCCTTCTTGTTAGCTAAAAATGGCTTACTTCCATTAGTTGAAGATGAGACCTAATTGCTGGGAGAAAAAACAGACAGAAGCTCCAAATCAGCAACTGACAACCTGAAGACACACTGTAAATTACAGAAGGAGAGAAAGGGGTGAGTAATTAGCACTACGCAAATTTAAATATCTTAGCTTTTTTTATAATTAGCAGAAAAGCAATTTAAAAACCACAGCCCTGCACAGAATCATTATCATTATTTTCCAAACATAAGAAGAAAAAAAAAAAAAAAAACTCTAGCAAGGAATGGTTGACATTCACTGCATTCACTCCATCTATTTTTATGTTGTAAGAATTGGTCAAAGACAGCTAGAGAAGGAATATCTAGAAAACAAAAGATTTCACATTCTAATTCTTATATTGAAGAACCTGTGGGAATATATCCCTTTCAAGGTCTTCAAAAGATTTCTGAAATACAAGCTCAACTCCATACTACTATTCTATGCCAAAAAAATGAATTTATCACTCATACTAGATTATTTACAGGTTTTAAGAAATTGCTAGGGTAAATATTACAGATTTTCTAGGTACTAGTTATTGGGCACACTACAGGTATTAGAAACAACAAAATACTCTTTTGTTTCAGAGATTTTCATTCTCAAAATCACAGATTAGTCCCTACATTCAATACACTAATTGAGTAACTAGAATCAATAAACTAACAATAATTAAATATATGCTATTATTTCTTTCATCTATTGATTACTTTTCTTTTTTTTTTTTTGTAGAGACAGTCTCACTTTATGGCCCTCGGTAGAGTGCCATGGCATCACACAGCTCACAGCAACCTCCAACTCCTGGGCTTAAGCGATTCTCTTGCCTCAGCCTCCCGAGTAGCTGGGACTACAGGTGCCTGCCACAACGCACAGCTATTTTATTTTGGTTGCAGTTCATCCGGGGCCGGGTTTGAACCCACCACCCTCGGTATATGGGGCCGGCGCCTTACCGACTGAGCCACAGGTGCCACCCTTGATTACTTTTCTTAATATTATTTTGGAATTTAGCAGCAACAGAGGATTAGAAATGCAGACAATTACATAAAATATAATTACTGTTGCTTTTGAGTAACCTTAAATGTAGAAAATGACACAAAAAATGGAGAGAAAAGTATGCTCCATGAGAAAAAGAAAGTTGAACTATGTGTTACAGATCACCATCCTCAAATCCTGGATGAAGATAATAAGGGTTGTGTAGGAATTAATGAAAGAGTAATTTTCATCAGCAGCAGTTAGCATCCAATCAGTCATACATTCAATCAATCATCAGTCACCATTGCCAATGCTTTCCATGTGCAGGCAGGGCACAGCAAGCATGCACATGGTATGCTGTGTAGAAACAGAAGTTATGTGATCTCAGGAGTTCAAGGGAAAAGGATGGCCAAGGTTACAGTAAAGCAGAGATATGGAGCTAAGTGGGAATCCATAAACAGAGAGAGACAACAAGATATGAACTGGTGGGGCATCTGAGGGAGTTAAAGACAGGAATGAGAAGATATCACCCAGGAAATAGTTTAGAGCAGTGGTTCTCAACCTTCCTAATGCCTCCTAAGGCTGTGACCCTTTAATACAGTTCCTCATGTAGTGGTGGGTCCCAACCATAAAATTATTTTTGTTGCTACTTCATACCTGTAATTTTGCTACTTTTATGAATCGTAATGTAAATATCTGATATGCAGGATGTATTGTCATTGTTGCAAAGGTCATGACCCACAGGTTGAGAACCGCTGGTTTAAAGTGAGAAGAAAAGAGGATAAGAGGAGAATGTGTAAGAATGAAGGATGAGTAGAAAAAGCAAGAACTCGTAGAAGAGGCTAAGAGAAACAGTCAAAAGAAGAAGTAGGAAAGAACAAGGTTGAGGCAAAGAAGATATATCAGGAAGCTGAAGATCTTCAACAGTTCAAATGCTACAAAAGACATAATTATGTAAAAGCTGGAAATGTCCATTAGTTTTGATTGGGCTGCCACTGCAGAACTAAGAGAAGGCAATTTCACTGGGGTCTTCTGGGTATTAATGTTTGTCTTCCTATACCTTCTGCTGTGCAAATTAGCTACCAGTTCGTGTTTGTCTCCTCTGTTTATTTTAAAGCATTTCTATCACAAGGATTAATAAATACATATTATAAGAAAAATATACACATGATATAGTCTCATTTAATTAACTGTATATAGTTGAAACACTCAATACTGGCAATGCAGTTCTCCATGTTTTGTAGTTCTCAATTTGTAAGGATATTTATGTTAAATATGACATCTAATATTATAAACTATTATACAGCTATTAAAAATACGTTTATGAAGTTTTTGATAAATGAAAATATCTGTGATATAATCTTAATTTTTAATTGTTTACAAAACAATTTAAATTTAACAAGTAGACTCTCAATAAAAAATACATATTAGACTCTAAAAAAATACATATTAGAGAAAGTAAAAATATGACAAAATGCTTAGATGACTTTAGAAAATAGGATTATGAGTAATTTGATCTGCTTACTGATCCTTCTGCATTTATCTACCATATTACAATGAGTATGTATTTTGTATAATATCTTAAAAATCATGGAAGGGAATAATTAAATCATATTATAAAGATAGAATCAATTCACTATCCTCCTAAAAGTGTGTTTAGTGTGCAAGTTATTAGAGGGAAAACTTATTTAATTTGGTCTGTGAGGCAGCTAATACAGACCATCCTGTCTTATAAGATCTATATGATCGCATACTGATAAATATTTTTAGTAATTAAAAAAGTATGACTTATATAGCACTGCAGAAAAATGTTTCACATAAACAAATATTTGTTTTCAATATGTATGGTTCCCAATTAACCAGCTCTATGCCTGTTTTCAGTGCAAGGATGTATGTATATACTAGCAATATTTTGAAGTTTGGAGGATTAATAAGAAAATGCCAGAGCCATTCCAGAACACAGAAATGCCTATTATTCTAGGGTGTGTGCCTTGTGTGTTTGTACATTTGCTTGTTAGCTTTTCATTTCATAGAACTAGTGATTTCCAGCAAGGCTTACACGTCACCATTAAGAATCCTGCTTGTTTAGTACTATCATTTACAAACTTGCTGGATGAATTACCAGGGATGCTTATGAAAATGTAGATTCCTGGAATCTACCTATGGAATCAGAATCAAGAGATGTGGCCTAGAGATCATTGTTTTACAAAAGTGCCCCAGGATGCCAGTCACATTAAGATCTCAGGATTATTTTCCTAAGAATATTTTTAGAACACCTGTCTTGAATCATGTACTTTCAATTTCAGGTTTTCTTTGCAACTGCTTCCATCCACATATAACCCCTCTTTCCAGTTCAATGGAAGTTCCAGAGATAACTAGGGTTTAGCTGTAATTTAAAATTGACTGTCTGGAATCCCTCCTCTGTACATGCTGTAAAGAAGTTGGTACATGCAACTAGAAGTTGGTTGCTAACCCTTACTAGCCAAAAGTGGCTCCACTCTGATTCAGTCAAACTGAGAATGTCTAGGGGAGAGCTAAGTGAATAAACCTGCATAGAGTATTGCAAAACCTAGGAGAGGAAATGACACATGATCCACTTCTCTTAGGTTTGCATTTTCACATCTTGTAATACTTCTACACAATCTTATAATGTGGGCAGAGCAAAATTTAATATTCCAACATAAATAAGGAAACAGAAGCAAAGAACTTTCTAAATGACTTTTCTATTGTCATAGGGCTTACTTAGTCTATTACAATTTGCTTTCCATTCTGTCACACTTAGGGGCAAGACAGATATACACATAAATAATAAAAGACAAAATATGAAAAACATTCACAAGAACAGTGCAAACAAAATGCTGTGAAGAACACATGCAGGTGGCCCAAGTTATTGAGCAAAGTAGCACAGGAGCTGAGTGGTGGAAGATAAATGGAATGTGGAGGCAGAGAGGAGATGGAGCATACAAAGATAAGCAGGAGAGAGAAAATCAGATGTCTACAGGAGCTAGGAGTTTGTCTAGTTCAATTGCAACGTGACTATAAGTAGGAGTGCAGATTATGCTGGTAAAAACTAAGAGCCAATGCAATAATCTAGAAGATGTATTAATAATATCCCAGATAGTTCAGGGAACTGAAACTAGACAATCTTGCCACTTTCTTGAAAAACATAGTTGCAAATGGCCTCCAAGAAAGAAAGATAACAATTACAATTGGAAAAGATGATAAAAAGAAATTATTCACAAAAATATCAAAAATGTAAATTACATATGTGTCTAGCATTATGAAAAAGCATGGCATCTAGGCTGACATGGGTGGATTGCCTGAGCTCAGGAGTTCGCGACCAGCCTGAGCCAGAGCAAGTCCTCATCTGTAAAAATAGCTGGATATTCCAGCTCCATCCATGTAAACATTAAAGAAGTAAAGTCTCCATCTTTCTTTAAGTCTGCATAATATTCCATGGTGCACATATACCACAATTTATTAATCCATTCGTGAATCGATGGGCACTTGGGCTTTTTCCATGACTTAGCAATTATGAATAGGGCTGCAATAAACATTCTGGTACAAATATCTTTGTTATAATGTGATTTTTGGTCTTCTGGATGTATACCTAGTAGAGTAATTATAGGATTGAATGGTAGGTCTATTTTTAGATCTCTAAATATTCTCCAAACATCCTTCCAAAAGGAACGTATTAGTGTGCATTCCCACCAGCAGTGTAGAAGTGTTCCCTTTTTACCACATCCACGCCAACATCTCTGATCTTGGGATTTTGTGATATGGGCTAATCTTACGGGAGTTAGGTGATACCTCAAAGTAATTTTGATTTGCATTTCTCTGATGATTAAGGATGATGAGCATTTTTCATATGTCTGTAGGCCATGTGCCTGTCTTCTTCAGAAAAGTTTCTCTTCAAGTCCCTTGCCCACCCTGAGATGGGATCACTTGTTCTTTTCTTGCTAATACGTTTGAGTTCTCTGTGGATTCTGGTTATTAAACCTTTGTCGGAGACATAGCCTGCAAATATCTTCTCTCATTCTGAGTGCTTGCTTCACTTACTGTGTTCTTGGCTGTGCAGAAGCTTTTTAGTTTGATCAGGTCCCAGTAGTTTATTTTTGAAGCTGCTTCAATTGCCCGGGGGGTCCTCCTCATAAAATATTCGCCCAGACCCATTTCTTCAAGAGATTTCCCTGCACTTTCTTCTAGTATTTTTATAGTTTCATGTCTTAAGTTTAAATCTATAATCCAGTGAGAGTCTATCTTAGTTAATGGTGAAAGCTGTGGGTCCAGTTACAGTCTTCTAAAGGTCGCCAGCCAGTTCACCCAGCACCATTTGTTAAATAGGGAATATTTTTCCCACTGAATGTTTTTAATGGCTTGTCAAAGATTAAATAACGGTAAGTAGCTGGGTTCTTCTCTTAGTCCTCTATTCTGTTCCATACATTTACCTCTGTTTTTGTGCCAGTACCATGCTGTTTTGATCACTATCGATTTATAGTATAGTCTGATGTCTGGTAGCGTGAGTCCTCCTGCTTTGTTTTTATTTCTGAGTAATGTCTTCGCTATTCGAGTTTTTTTCTGATTCCATATAAAATGAAGTATGTTTTTTCAAGATCTTTGAAGTATGACAGTGTAGCTTTAATAGGAATTGCATTAAAATTGTATATTGCTTTGGGTAGTATGGACATTTTAACAATGTTGATTCTTCCCAGCCATGAGCATGGTATGTTTTTCCATTTGTTAACATTTTCAGCTATTTCTTTTCTTGGAGTTTCATTAGTACTCTGTATAGAGATCTTTCACGTCCTTTGTTAGATAAACTCCCAAATATTTCATCTTCTTTGGCACTACTGTGAATGGAATAGAGTACTTAATTGTTTTTTCAGCTTGACCACTGTTGGTATATATAAAGGCTACCAATTTATGAATGTTGATTTTGTAACCTGAGACGCTGCTGTATTCCTTGATCACTTCTAAGAGTTTTGTAGTAGAATCGCTGGTGTTTTCCAGATATACAATCATATCATCTACGAAGAGTGAAAGTTTGATCTCTTCTGACCCTATATGAATACCCTTGATCGCCTTTTCTTCCCTAATTGTGATGGCTAAAACTTCCATTACAATGTTAAAGAGCAGTGGAGACAATGGGCAACCTTGCTTGGTTCCTGATCTGTGTGGAAATGATTCCAATTTAACACCATTCAATACGATATTGGCTGTGGGTTTGCTGTAGACGGCCTCTATCAGTTTAAGAAATGTCCCTTCTATACCAATTTTCTTAAGTGTTCTGATCATGAAGGGATGCTGGATATTATCAAAAACTTTTTCTGCATCAATTGAGAGAATCATATGGTCTTTGTTTTTTAATTTATGTGCTAAATTATATTTATAAATTTACGTTTATTGAACTAGCCTTGAGACCCTGGGATAAAATGGACTTGGTCATGATGTATAATTTTTTTGATGTGTTGCTGGATTCTGTTTGTTAGGATCTTGTTGAATATTTTTGCATCTATATTCATTAGTAATATTGGTCTATAATTTTCTTTTCTTTTTCACGAAGAGTGAAAGTTTGATCTCTTCTGACCCTATATGAATACCCTTGATCGCCTTTTCTTCCCTAATTGTGATGGCTAAAACTTCCATTACAATGTTAAAGAGCAGGGGAGACAATGGGCAACCTTGCTTGGTCTTTTCCTGGTTTGGGGATCAGGGTGATGTTTGCTTCATAGAACATGTTGGGTAGTATTCCTTCTTTTTCTATATGGTGGAACAGGTTGAGTGATATAGTTACTAGTTCCCTTTTAAAGGTTTGGTAGAATTCTGACATGAAGTCTTCTGGTCCCGGGCATTTGTTTTTAGGGTTATTTTGTATGGTTGATGTTATTTTAGAATTTGATATAGGCCTGTTCAACATTTCCACTTGTTTCTGGCTAAGTCTCAGAAGGTGATGTGCTTCCAAGTATTGGTCAATTTCCTTAAGATTTTCATTTTTATGAGAATAAAGTTTCTTTTAATATTCTTTAGGATTTTTTTAATTTCTGAGGAGTCTGTTGTTATTTCTTTGTCACCCGAGAACATTTATCTTCTATTTTGTATTGTGAATACAATTGCCTCCTTATATAGGTCTCTGAGAAGAGAAGAGATTATCCAATTTTTTGAGCCACTTATGACAAACTCCAAGTACCCTAGCTGAGGCAAGGTACACTACACTGGACTACATCTGGCTGTTCCATGAAACTACTGTCTGTGGATTTCCACAGGTAAAGTGAATAGAGGGGAATGTCCATTCCAGTCTAAAATTAAGCCTGCATTTCATGTTATCATTCAAGGAGGAGCCTGAACTTTTTATATCAACATAAGACATTTTCGTTCTATGGCATGTTTACTGTGTTTTATGATAATCATAAAACTTAACACAATTTGAGGTATTTTTTTTTTGTCCTTAGCAACTCTGAAATTGAGAAATTTCTAGTTGTTTTTCATATATATTCAAATTGATGTCCAAAGGTCATTCTGAGGTATGAAACATTGGTGTCATTGTCTAAAAGAAATTTAGATAATTCCTAACAAATGATAAGAAAATGAGAGATGAATATTTTTCTTTCATAAATTGAAGAAATTTTCTTCCAAATAATTTTCCTTGAAAGGCAAAATCATCTGATGAGGACAAACATCCTGTATTTGGGAATTTCTGGTAGGTGGAAAGGATATTATAAGAAAACATTAGCCCAATGAATTGCCTATACATACAGGCTAAAATCTTAGTGAATTTTATTACTTAATTGTTCTGAGATCACACATTATGAAAGATGTTAGATAGATGCAAAGTATTACTTTTAAATTAAGTTTCCTTGGATCTCTAAAGATAAGTCATATGTTTTTTATTAATATAAAATGTATTTTTGAGCTGTAGAGAGTTACAATTAACTAAAAAAAAGGCATCAACATAATGTTATATAGGGTTAAAACCAACATGGAATCTTAAGAAATACATTCATACTTTTAAAACAAAATTATGTGACATTTTCTTAGTAATTTATCTATAAAAGTTATACTATGATCTTATAATTCAATATTGGTGAGGCTTCTCAATGCATGATTTATTGGGTTTCTCTTTATCCTAAATGCCAGCAAAAGGTATAAGTTATTCAGTGGGCTTACTTTTTATTCACCAAATGTAAAATTTGAAAGAGAAATAATATGAGAATTATGAAAGGATAAACTCTTGCCATTATCATGGAACATTAATAAGTATCAAGTGAATTACTACATTTTTAGCAAAAAAAAAAAAAGTGATTTTTTTCATGACCCTCAAAGAAAAAAATTCTAGTTCCAGTGACAACAAAAATCATTAGTGGATGATGCTTGAGACAGAAGTATATAACATGTCATTTAGTTTCTGGATCCATGGTCATCATCATGTGAAAGTTCAACCAGTTAGCTCTGGGAATAATATTACAGTCATGCAGAGGAATGTGAAACATTGCATTTAATGAACCAGGCTATTTGAACCATCTTCCATTTTACTTTTTTTCAGAAGGTTTACTCTGCTTTCTTATAAATAGTAAACCTTGCCCAAGAGCATAATTGCCATTGGGTGCTTCTCTAAGGCAATAGGAAATGAATATTTTTGCAAAAACATTTAACAAATATATTTTGTAGCTTAACAACTCAAATATAAAACATTCATTTCCACACAGGTGATCAAAACAAGCATTTCTACAAAGGAAATATTATTGTTTGCAATAGAAACATATGTTCTGGCTGTCAAAACATTTCTAAATAAAACATGATTTTTTGTAAAAGGTATTTAATTTGGCAAATATGTGCCTGTGTAGAAGTAGAGTCAAAGTAATTTAGAATTACATATGTATTTATCAGGAAATAAAAATAATAACTTCAAGTTATTTACTCACTCTACAGAAGGAACTTTATAAAAGCTTTATATTTATCATCTAATCTAATCCTCGTTATTAAAGTGAGAAACAGGGAATCTGAGGCCCAGTGAAGTAAAGTAATTTGTTCAAAATTTCACAGTAAAAGGCTGTAACGGTTGGATTGCATTCAGTCATAGGCAACAACAATTTTCTAACTCCTTAAAAAAATAGTTCATTTGCTCATAAAACAAGAAAACTATCGGGCCAGGGCCAGTTTGCTCAGTGATGTTTGCCAAGAATCCTGCCCCTTTCCTTTGGCTCCAGGCCACTCAGCTGATCTTCTTGTTTACTACCACATAACTATAGGATGGCCACTCATCTATATGTACCACACCTAGAAACAACTGAACACAAATCAGTGGGAAAAGGGAAAAGAGCAGGCTCTGATAGCTTTTGCTTACAACTCTGTAGAAAAGGTGGTCATAAGGGAAGCTAGAGAACTGAGGACAGGAGGGACAAACATTTTCTGTAAAGGACCAAATAGAAAACTGGGTTTACTATATGGTCTCTGTTACTACTCAACTCTATCCATATAGCTGGAAAAACTACCATACACTAATGTAAATGAATGGGTGGATATGTTCCAATAAAATGTTATTTACAGACACACAACACCTTTTTGGAAGGAAGTATGGAGAATCCTCAAAGAACTCAATTAAGACCTCCCACTTGATCCTGCAATCCCATTACTAAGCATCTACCCAAAAGAAAAAAAAACCATAAGGACATTTGCACTAGACTGTTTATTTATTGCAGCTCAATTTATAATCACCAAATGGTGGAAACAGCCTAAATGCCCATCAACTCAGGAATGGATTAACAAGCTGTGGTGCATGTATACCATGAAATACTATTCAGCCATTAAAAAAGATGAAGACTTTACATTTTTTTTTGAGACTTTACATCTTCTGAATTAACCTGGATAGAGCTGGAACACATTCTTCCTAGTAAAGTATCTCAAAAATGGAGAAGAATCCAATGTATTCAATACTAATATGAAGCCAGTAGACAATCTAATGCATACCCACGTAAGAGAAAAAGTCATATCAATTCAAGGTGGGGGACGGGAATGAGAAAGTGGGGAGAGGGTAAAGGGGATGGGGGTGAAGGGGATGGGGGTTATGGTGTCTGGCACACCTCTTGGAGATGGACACAATTATAACAGGGGCTTTACCTAAAATGCAGACAGTGCAACCTAACTCTTTGTACCCTCAATGAACCTGAAATAATAAATAAAAGAAGTATAGTTTTCAGAGTAGTTTCCTTTTGGAAGTGTTCTAACCTTTGGAAATAAAATCTTTCCTAGTAATCTTTGAAGATACCTGTAAATTCACATATAGTTGTAAGAAATAATATGGAAATTCTGGGTACCCTTCCAACTTCTGGCCTGTGGGTCACACGCAGATTCTGTGAGAACATTTTTGCTTATTTGTAGTGTCAGATAACACAACAATTATGCACAGACCATTGTTTGGTTCATCAGCTTTTGTTAATGTTTGTGTATTTAACGCATGGCCCAACACAACTTTTCTTCCAATGTATAGCAAGGAAGAGAAATGTGTGCTTTCTGATAATCACACCCACTTCTATCCCCTCCCCTACTTCACTGACCCCTGGCAACCTCTGATCTGTTCTCTACTCTAATACTTTTGTCATTTCAATATTATATAAACAGATATTCAATATTAGATAATATTAGACATCTAATATTATCTAATAATAGATAATAATTAGACATCTAATACTGATAGACATCTATCAATATTAGATGTCTAATATTATCAATATTAGATAAATAGAATCATACAGCACATAATCTTTTAGGATTGAATCCTTTATTCACCATAATTCTGTGGGGATTCATCCAAGTTGCTGTGTGCATCAATAGTTCATTTTTTATCAATGGGCAATACTTCATGTTATGGATGTTCTGCAGCTTGATTATGTTATCAGTTGAGGGACATTTGAGATGTTTCTACTTCTTGATCATAATGAATAAAAATGCTATCAATGTTTAGGACAGATTTTTGTGTGAACTTGATTTTTTAGAACCACTATCCACCTATCTAGTTGCTTTATGCCCAGGACAATAGAGGCAAACCTCTTCCCTGGAAGGCACTGAAATTATTCGAAATATCCAATCCACAGAGAGTCCTAGAAAATTAGCTAACTGCTTACTAAACATAAGCTTACCCCTATAGTAGCTTCTGCTTGGTGTTATCCTGTCCTAGGTTGCAACTGTCTGTGTGGCTCTGCTGGTGGCCTAAACTTCTTCAGAGCCATAAGTAACAAATAGTTCTGCCTTTTATCTACCCTAGGGAACTGTGCTGTGTCCTGCCATGCAAACAATCTTCAAATTTTATAAAACAGGATACAGTATTTGCATACTTAGATTTATGAAAAACTGCTGAACTATTTCCCACAGTGACAGTATCATTTTATATTTCTACCAGCAACAAATGCATGAGTGAAGGGAGTGTGTGTCATTTGACAGTCAGAACTATATTTTCTTACTGCAGCCCGGGGAACCTAATACAACTGTGCTTTGTGTGATGTTAATACTCTTACAACTTTTAGAAATATTAATGTTTGCCTTTTTTCATTTCCCGGTTTTCTATTCGATTCCAAATGTCTATGTCTCTATTTTTGTGCCGGTAACATGCTGTCTTGACCACTATGGCTTTGTAGTACAGACTAAAATCTGGTATGCTGATGCCCCCAGCTTTATTTTTTTTACTAAGAACTGCCTTAGATATATGGGGTTTTTCCTGATTCCATACAAAATGCAGAATCATTTTTTCCAAATCTTGAAAGTACGATGTAGGTACTTCGATAGGAATGGCATTGAATAGGTAGATTGCTTTGGGAAGTATAGACATTTTAACAATGTTGATTCTTCCCATCCATGAGCATGGTGTGTTTTTCCATTTGTTAATATCCTCTGCTATTTCCTTTCTGAGGATTTCATACTTTTCTTTATAGAGGTCCTTCACCTCTTTCATTAGGTATATTCCTAGGTATTTCATTTTTTTTGAAACTATGGTGAAGGCAGTTATGTCCTTAATTAGCTTCTCATCTTCACTGTTACTGGCATATACAAAGGCTACTGACTTGTGGACATGGATTTTATATCCTGAAACATTACTGTCTTTTTTGATGACTTCTAGGAGTCTTGTGGTTGAGTCTTTGGGATTCTCTAAGTATAAGATCATGTCGTCAGCAAAGAGGGAGAGGGTGACCTCCTCTGCTCCCATTTGGATTCCCTTTATTGCCTTGTCTTGCCTAATTGTATTGGCTAGAACTTCCAGCACTATGTTGAATAGTAAAAGTGACAGAGGACAACCTTGTCTGGTTCCAGTTCAAAGAGGAAAAGCTTTCATTTTTACTCATATCAGCTGTGGGTTTGTCACAGACAGCTTCAATCCATTTTAGACATGTGCCACCTATGCCTATACTATTCAGTGTTCTAATTAGAAAAGGATGCTGGATTTTATCAAATGCTTTTTCTGCATCTATTGAGAGGACAATATGATCTTTATTTTTGCCTCTATTAATGGTGGATAACGTTTATGGACTTGCGTATGTTCAATTTTGGAGAATGTTCCATGGGGTGATGAGAAGAATGTATATTCTTTACCTTTGGGATGGAGTGTTCTATATGCGTCTATCAAGCACAGTTGTTCTAGGGTCTCATTTAAATCTCTAATATCTTTGTTTAATTTCTGTTTAGAGGATCTGTCCACCTCTGTAAGAGGAGTGTTAAAGTCCCCTGTTATGATGGTATTGTCAGATATCATATTGCTCAGACTGAGTAAGGTCTGTTTCAAGAATCTGGGAGCATTTAAATTGGGTGCATAAATACTTAGAATTGAAATGTCTTCTTGTTGTATTTTTCCCTTGACCAATATAAAGTGACCATCTTTGTCTTTTTTTACTCTAGTTGCTTTAAATCCACATGTATCTGAAAATAAGATTGCAACTCCTCTTTTCTTCTGAATTCCATTTGCCTGAAAAATTGTCTTCCAACCCTTGACACGGAGTTTTAATTTGTCTTTTGAAGCCATGTGTGTTTCTTGCAGACAGCAAATGGATGGCTTGTGTTTTTTAATCCAGTCAGCCAATCTATGTCTCTTCAGTGGGGAATTCAAGCCATTAACATTTATTGAGATAATTGATAAGTGTGGTAGTATTCTATTCATCTTATTTTGTGAGAGTCCATTGCTTAGTTTTATCTTTTGCATCAGTGTGGAGGTTAGGTTCTGTCCTTTACTTTCTGAGTTCTTATTTTGCTGCTGATCTACTGTGGTGGTCAGTGTGTAGAACAGTTTGAAGTATTTCCTGTGGAGCTGGTCTTGTTGTGGCGAATTTCCTCAATGTTTGTATATCCGTAAATGATTTGACTTCTCTGTCAATTTTAAAAGTTAGCTTAGTAGGGTACAGAATTCTGGGCTGGAAATTGTTCTGTTTAAGGAGATTAAAGGTAGATGACCATTGTCTTCTTGCTTGGAAAGTTTCATTAGAGAAGTCTGCAGTCACTCTGATGGATTTGCCCCTGTAGGTCAAGTGGCTCTTACACCTGGCAGCTTGCAGAATCTTTTCTTTTGTCTTGACTTTGGACAGGTTCATCACAATGTGTCTTGGAGAAGCTCAGTTAGAGTTGAGGTGACCTAGGGTCCGATAGCCCTCTGAAAGCAGTGTGTCAGAATCTTTGGTGATATTTGGGAAATTTTCTTTTATAATATTCTCTAATATGGCTTCCATTCCTCTGAGGCATTCTTCTTCTCCTTCTGGAATTCCTATAACTCCTAATCTTTGATAAACCAAACAAGAAAATACCTTGGGGGAAAGACTCCCTATTCAATAAATGGTGTTGGGAGAACTGGATGTCTACATGTAAAAGACTGAAACTGGACCCACACCTTTCCCCACTCACAAAAATTGATTCAAGATGGATAGAGGACTTAAATTTAAGGCATGAAACAATAAAAATCCTCCAAGAAAGCATAGGAAAAACACTGGAAGATGTTGACCTGGGGAAAGACTTCATGAAGAAGACTGCCATGGCAATCGCAACAACAACAAAAATAAACAAATGGGACTTATTAAACTGAAAAGCTTCTGTACAGCCAAGGAAACAACAACCAAAGCAAAGAGACAACCTACACAATTGGAAAGGATATTTGCATATTTTGAATCAGACAAAAGCTTGATAACTAGGATCTATAGAGAAGTCAAATTAATCCACATGAAAAAAGCCAACAATCCCATATATCAATGGGCAAGAGACATGAATAGAACCTTCTCTAAAGAAGACAGATGAATGGCTAACAAACATATGAAAAAATGTTCATCATCTCTATATATTAGAGAAATGCAAATCAAAACCACCCTGAGATACCATTTAAACCCAGCAAGAATGGCCCACATCACAAAATCTCAAAACTGCAGATGCTGGCGTGGATGTGGAGAGAAGGGAACACTTTTACACTGCTGGTGGGACTGCAAACTAGTACAACATTTCTGGAAGGAAGTATGGAGAAACCTCAAAGCACTCAAGCTAGACCTCCCATTTGATCTGGCAATCCCATTACTGGGCATCTACCCAGAAGGAAAAAAATCCTTTTATCATAAGGACACTTGTACTAGACTTCACTGCAGCTCAATTTACAATCACCAAAATGTGGAAATAGCCTAAATGCCCACCAACCCAGGAATGGATTAACAAGCTGTGGTATATGTATACCATGGAATACTATTCAGCTATTAAAAAAAATGGAGACTTTACATCCTTTGTATTAACCTGGATGAAGTGGAAGACATTATTCTTAGTAAAGCACCACAAGAATGGAGAAGCATGAATCCTATGTACTCAATTTTGATATGAGGACAATTAATGACAATTAATGTTATGGGGGAGGAGGAAAAGCAGAGCGAGGGAAGGAGGGAGGGGGCAGGGCCTTGGTGTGTGCCACACCTTCTGGGGTCAGGACATGATTGCAAGAGGGACTTTACCTAACAAATGCAATCAATGTAACCTGGCTTATTGTACCCTCAATGAATCCCCAACAATAAAAAAAAAAAAGAAGTTATGCACAAAACAGCCTATTGTATAATCCCATTTAGATGATCTATCCGGAATAGGAATCTCCATAGAGACAGAAGATCAGTCAGTGGGTTCCAGGGGCTGGGTGGAGGGGAGAAATTGGGAATGACTGCTGATGGAACTTTTTGGGAGGTAAAGACAATGTTTAAAAATTAGATAATGCTGTTGGTTATACACTCTGTAAATATGATAAAATCAGAATTATATATCATAAAGTATGAATTTAAAAAAAATTAATGTTTGCTTACGCAACATTTTCTATACTTCTACTTTCAGCTCACCCATTGTGTCATTGCATTTCAAGTGAGTTTCTTATATTAGATTATGTTTTTATTATTTACTCTCTAAATCTATGGACTTTTATATATTTAGATTATTTACATTTAACATTACTAATATGTATGAATTAAATCTAAATTTTGTTATTTGCTTCCTTTTTATTTTCTGATTTTCTTTCTTTCTTTTCTTATCTTCCTGAACATTTTTTAGAAATCCATAGTGATTTGTTTCCTTGTTTTCCTATATCTCACTTTATATAGTTTTCTTAAGGGTTTAAATAGGTATTACAATATACTACATGCGTTCCCACTCTAAATGAAGTGCAGAAACCTTACTTCCATTTAGTCTTTTTACCTTCTCCATTTTTTTTTTTTAATGGAAATAGCTACTTTATTAGTTGGGATGACTCTGTTTTAAGTAAGAGAAAACTCAACTCAACACGGCTTAAATAACAAGGAAAACTTATTGATCATATAACAAGAATCTTTCCCTCCTCCCCCCCCAATGTGGGGTTATTAACTAACAGATCATCACTTCTCAACCTTCTGGCTAATATCAAGTACAGTATTAATCTATCAATTTACCTTCCCCATTTTTTAAATGTAATAGTTCTAGGTATTTCATGTATATATACCAAGTACCATATTAGGTGGTATTATAATTTTTGCATCAATCATCAGATATGAACCTTAAGAAAAGTAGGACAGTCTATTATATTCAACCCTATTTTTATACATTCCAATGTTTTTCTTTCCTTCCTGAAGTTTTAAGCTTTATTCTATTATATTCTTCCTATTTAGAGAATCTTCTTTAGCTATTCCTTAAAGACAGGTTTGCTAGCAACAGATTTTCTTAGTTTTCTATTATCTGAGAATGTCTTTATTTCTCTTTCATTTTTGAAGGATGTTTTGCCAGATATAAAATTTTCTCTTGAAAATTCTTCTTTTGGTACTTGAAAAGGGTAACTACTTTCTTCTAACTTCTGTGGTTTCAGATGATTGTTGTCATTTTCACAGTCCCCTACAAGCAATGTGGCATCTGTGACTTCTTTCAAGATTTTTCTCTTTACTATTCAGTTTAATTATGACATGTCTTGGTGTAACTGTCATGTGGGCTAAAGTGCAGTAGTGCCATCATAGCTCACTGCAACTCCAAAATCAAATCTACCATGCTATATATTTTTTAATTTTTTTGTAGAGATAGAGCTGTGGTATATTACCCTAACTGGTGTCAAACTCCTAGTCTCAAGTGATCTTCCTGCCTCAGCTTACCAAACTGCTAAAATTAATGGCATGAGCTACGAACCACAGCTATTGGTATGAATTTCTTTGTCATTATACTATTTGAGAGTTCATTCAGTTTCTTTAATATGTAGCTTAAAGTCTTTCAGCAAGTTCAGGAAGCATTCAAATGTGTTTTCAGCCCAACCCTCTTGTACTTCTTCTAAATTTTGATAATCCATAGTTAGTTCTTGTTATTATCCCACTTTGAGTCATTGTCCTTATATACCCCCCACCATCTATTTTTCCTTAGTTGTTCAATATGGCTAAATTCTCTTGATCTGTCTTCAAGTTCAGTGAATCAATCCTCTGTTACTGCTACTCTACTGAGCCTATCTAGTGAGTTTTCTTTTTTTATTTTGGTTATTATATTTTTCAGTCCTCTGCTTCCTATTTGGTTCTCTTTTCTCTGATGCAATTTTCTATTTGTTCATTTATTTCGAGAGAATACATAATTACTATTTTTTCTTTCTTTTTTATTATTAAATAATAGCTGTGTACATTAATGCAAGCATGGGGCACCATACACTGGTTTTATAAACAGTTTGACACATTTTCATCACACTGGTTAACATAGCCTTCCTGGCATTTTCTTAGTTATTGCGTTAAGACATTTATATTCTACATTTACTAAGTTTCACATGTACCTTGTAAGATGCACCATAGGTGTAATCCCACCAATCACCCTCCCTCTGCCCATCCTCCCCATCCCTCCCCCTTCCCCATATTCTTAGGTTATAACTGGGTTATAGCTTTCAGGTAAAAGCCATAAATTAGTTTCATAGTAGGGCTGAGTATATTGGATATTTTTTCTTCCATTCTTGAGATACTTTACTAAGAAGAGTATGTTCCAGCTCCATCCATGTAAACATGAAAGAGGTAAAGTCTCCATCTTTCTTTAAGGCTACATAATATTCCATGGTGTACAGATACCACAATTGATTAATCCATTCGTGGATCGATGGGCACTTGGGCTTTTTCCATGACTCAGCA
Source organism: Nycticebus coucang (assembly GCF_027406575.1). Lineage (NCBI taxonomy): Eukaryota > Metazoa > Chordata > Mammalia > Primates > Lorisidae > Nycticebus > Nycticebus coucang. The sequence goes on along the minus strand of NC_069791.1, from coordinate 65,034,590 downwards.
ATTATGAATTGGGCTGCAATAAACATTCTGGTACAAATATCTTTGTTATGATGTGATTTTTGGTCTTCTGGATATATACCTAGTAGAGGAATTATAGGAATGAATGGCAGATCTATTTTTAGATCTCTAAGTGTTCTTCAAACATCTTTCCAAAAGGAATGTATTAATTTGCATTCCCACCAGCAGTGTAGAAGTGTTCCCTTTTCTCCACATCCATGCCAACATCTCTGGTCTTGGGATTTTGTGATATGGGCTAATCTTACTGGAGTTAGATGGTATCTCAAGGTAGTTTTGATTTGCATTTCTCTGATAAAGATGATGAGCATTTTTTCGTATGTCTGTAGGCTGTGCGCCTGTTTTCTTCAGACAAGTTTCTCTTCAAGTCCCTTGCCCAGCCTGCAATGGGATCACTTGTTCTTTTCTTGCTTATACGTTTGAGTTCTCTGTGGATTCTGGTTATTAAACCTTTATCGGAGACATAACCTGAAAATATCTTCTCACATTCTGAGGTTGTCTCCTTGCTTTATTTACTGTGTTCTTGGCTGTGCAGAAGCTTTTTAGTTTGATCAGGTCCCAGTAGTGTATTTTTGAAGCTGCTTCAATTGCCCTGGGGGTCCTCCTCATAAAATACTTGCCCAGACCAATTTCTTCAAGGGTTTTCCCTGCACTATCTTCTAGTATTTTTATAGTTTCATGTCTTAAGTTTAAATGGCAACCTGTAGAAGACTGAAACTGGACCCACACTTTTCACCATTAACTAAGATACATAATTACTATTGATGTTCTTTTTTGATTAGCTGCTTCAATTTTCTTTTCCAGATAATTTTAAAATCTAATTTAACTGTATTAGTGCCTATTCAATGGCTTTTCTCATCCAAGTTGTGATTTTTCCTGGCTCTAAGCATGATTAAGTGATCTTCAATTATGTCCTTGATATTTTGAATATTATATAATAAGACTTATTCTTCTTTGTAACCTTTTCTTTTTTGGCAGAGGTACCCCTTGTTGATGTGCAGCCTAAGGGTCCAATGGATGTATATGGCTAGCTTTGTACTATGATCCTTCAACATTACTCTGGCAAAAGTGGGGCTCTGACTCCTCCTACCTCATTGCCTATCAGTAGGGATAAATATTCATTTCAATATCAGCCCTACAGCCACCAAGAAGCGGGATGGGAGGCTGACTCTCACCAGCTGAAAAAATTGTGAGGAGTAAGGCTTACTAATCACTGACACAGCTTCTTTCAACCTCCTTAGATCTCTTTTACTGGGAGAAGCAGATAAACTCAGCTCCATGCCAGACCATCTGGTGCCACTCTGGGGTATGGGTGAAGATCAGAGCACCTATTATCATGGGCAGGAGATGGAGGATCAGCCTCTGCTCGGTCCCACAAGCACTGAATAGGGGAATCTGAACACCCGCATGTTTTGGTGGAATGTTATCTTTCTACTCTGCCCCACTTAAACCATGTGGAGGGCTAGGTGGAGGAGGAAGTGCCATTTTTCTATTCCTGTTGGACTGAAGTAGGAGAGACATCACCAAAATGTTTTTTCTTGGTAGTTTGCAATTCAGCCAGTAATTTGGAAACAAGAGTTTTCTTAGAACTTTTTATATCTGTGTCTTGCTGGTTCCAAATTAGAGGTTTCTACAGCTTCTTGTCCAAGATACATGGGAACTAACAAAGAAACTCAGAGCACTCACCAAAACATCACTCAAAGGTCACTAGGCAAATTGCCTCTTCTTCCCAGCCATGAGAGTTCTCCTATGCTTGCTTGTTTGTGCTATTCAAAGGGAATTTTAGTTATAAGAGGGAGGACCTGAGAGGAATAGGGATTCTCCATTCTGACAAAATGTGAGGTCAATAAATACTTTTTGAATGCCTACTAAAAGAACTGTAGATGACTTTCTTGTCCCTATGAAGTGAACAAAATCTTAACAAAAGGTCATATATAAAAGATTATAATAATCTACGCATGCTCCCATCAGGCATGTCTAAACTACCTACTACCCTCAAAAATCTCCCTATCTGCTTCCTGCTGTCTAAACTGGTTTTGGTATCAGAGTTCAAAGTCATATGTCTCTTAAATAGAAAGGCCCAAAATAATCATCTGTTATTGAGCAAATATTTGCAAGTACAGAGTATGTACTGAGTCCTGTTAGAGGTATTGGGGACGTGTCAGAGAATAAGACAGAGAAAAAGCCTTACACTCATACACCTTACCTTCTGCTAGAGGAGACAAAAACAATAAATACATGACATGTAGAGACTGTGTGATAACTGCATCCCTTCAATCAGTTCACTAGTATACACACCTTTCCAGGTGATAAAGAACACTTCCAAAACAACTTGCTATTTAATTTATAAATACGAATAGTTGATTTCAGATCTTCTCTGTTTTTAGAGAGAAAGAGGAAGCAGGCTAGAGTACAACAGGAAGTACTATGGAGCTGGTATAAGAAAAAAAATTCTCAAGAAAGGAAAAAGAACACAGGAAAAGGAGTTTTGCGATGCTGAAGGCCAACTTCACCATGGGTGAGATTCAGAATTTTCTCTGCAGCAAATGAATTCTGACCCTGAACAGTCTAGTTCATACATGTGCCTCAGTAGGAACTCTGCCATTAGTTTGGTTTCAAAGCCCAGGACAACTGTGCATGATTTATGACAGCTTCATTAAGGAGGAGACTTTTCCCCTCTGGAAATGTTAATTTCTAAATCACAAAAAATTGCTACTTTCATCAAGTAGATGCAGCTATGGCATTGGTGAAAAGGCATTAGACCAGCAGTTCTCAACCTGTAGGTCATGACCCACAGGAACTGTATTAAAGGCTCACAGCATTAGGAAGGTTGAGAACCACAACATTAGACAGAATTAAAAGACAAGGTTTATGTCTCAACTCTGCTGTTGAGTAAACCTTGGGGTAAGATCCTTATTTTCTGGTGCCTCAATGATTTCATCTGTGAAACAGGTGTAATAATACCTAGCTTGCCTATAATCTCACAGAGTTGTAGTGAGAGGTAAACCATTTTTATAAATGCTGATATAGAATTTGTAGTATAACAATCTTTACTGGAATGTCTGACGGAACATTTACTGGAATGTCAGGCAGATACCTTAAAATTTTATTAATAAAATAATCACTTTAATTGATGTAAGACTATTTAGAGTCTGTTCTTATTCTATTTAGTTTTCATTGCAGAGACATTAATACATTTGATTATGTGATGCTCTGAGAAACCATATTTGTGTATTGAATTATATACAGCATAGATTGTATTATCTTTTCAAAACATGAAAAATAAAAACTGAATTCTAAAACATATCTGGTATCAAAAGATTCAAAAAGAAATGTTCTAACTTGATTCACATCAAAGGAGAGTTAATCAGTAAAGGGAAAGCTATCTTTTGGACATAGTATCCATGGATTCAATTGGTCCATTCGACAAATATTATTATTAGTAGTAAGTGCCTGCTGTAAGTGCCAGCCTCTGTTCTAGATACTGGGAATAAAGAATGGAGAAAAAGTACAGGATTTTGAGAGCTTATATTTTATTGCTAGAAGACATATAATAAACATTATAAATAATATGTAGAATGGCAAAAAGTGCTAGTGAAAAATGGACAATTAGAATCACTTTGAAAAATAGATTCTCTCATAAATTTGAAGGCATGCCTACCTTTATGATCTAGCAATTCCATTCTTAGGTAAGAAACTAAAGAAACATGTGTACAGGTATACCAGGGACTTGTACAGAAAGGATCATAGCAGTATCATTTGTAGTAGACTAATTCGGAAATAACTCAAATAAATAATAGCACACATGAGAGTGTACACATAATGGAATATTAAAGAGCAATGAAAATGAATGTTTCCTAGAAAGAATATGAATTTTTCAAAAGTAATGTTGAGTGAAAGAGACTAGACACAAAAGGATTTCATTTACCTAAATTTCAACAACTAAACTAAAGTACTTAAGGGGCTTTAGTAAAGTTATAAAGAAATACAAAGTGGCTAATATAGAAGTCAGGATAGCTGATGTCTAAAGAGGAAGAAAAAGGGTAGGACTGGGAAAGGAAAAATCCAGGGATTCTCAGATGTTATAATGTTTCATTCCTTGACATTGATACACAAATGTTTACTTGATAATAATTAAGCCACAAAATTATATTTTAAAATCAGTAATAGATTTTAAATAATAATAGATTTATAGAAAGATACAAAAATAGTACAGAAAGTCCTCATATACCTTTCACTCTATTTTCCACAAGGGTAAAATCTTATATAACATACCACAATAACAAAACCAATTGGTACAATCCCTAGACCTTATTGGGTCTTTATTTTTACATGTACTCACTTGTGTGTGGATATAGTTTTACCCAATTTTATCATATGTGCACATTTGCATAACCCTCCTGCAATCCATACATAGATTGCTCTCTCATCACAAGATCCCCTGTGCTACTCACTTACAAGTAACATCCATTCCTTTACCCTCATCTTTCTTCCCAAACCTTCCTCTGACTCCTGGCAACCACTAATATTTTCTCCAATGCTGTAACTGGGTCATTTTGAGAATATTACTATGTATATAAATCCAGTCATACAGTATATAACCTGTTGAGATCAGATTTTTTCACTCAGCAAAATGTCCTTGAGATCTATCCAAGTTGTTGCTTGTATGAGTTCATTATTTTTTATTGCTGAGATGTATTTCATGGTGTATTTGTTTAATCATTCATTCACTTAGGAACATCTGAGTTGTTTCTAATTTTTTGCTTATTACCAATACAGTTCTAAAATTTGGCTATTACAAATAAAGCTTTTATGAACATTGGTGCGTGCATTTTTGTGTAAACGTAGGTTTTCATTTCACTGGGATAAATGCCAAGAAGTGTGATCAACAGGTCATATAGTACATATAGTATGTTTTGTTTTTAAACAAACTAAAAAAAAAAAAAAAATTTTTTTTTTTAGCATCTATGCTAGTTTACATACCTACCAGCTAGATACGAGTATTCAATTTCTTCACATTTCCTCAGTGGTTGATGCTGTTACTATTTTTTTATTTTAGCTGTTGTGATAGGTGTGCAGTGAAGTCTCATTGTTTGAATCTGCATTTTCATAATGGTTAGTGATATTGAATCTATTTTCATATACTTATTTGACATCTGAATATCCTATTTTGTGAAATGTCTACTCATATTTTTTCTCCATTTTCTAATTGGATTTTTTAAATTATTAAATTATAAGAAGTCTTTATTGATTGCAGATATAAGGCCTTTGAAAGATGTGTAGTTGGCAAATATTTTCTCATTTGTAGCTTGTCTTTTTATCCTCTTTACAAAATCTTTCACAAGGTAGTTTTTTCAATTTTGGTCAATTTTGATTTTTTCATTTCTGGATTATATTGTTGGTGCCATGTCTAAGAATTCTTCACTAATTGCTAGTCCTAAAGATTTTCTCTTCTGTTTTCTCATACGTTTTATAATCTTACATTTTTCATTTAAATCTATAGTATGCATTCAGTTGTGGGGAATTTTTAAATTTGATTTGGTATAAGGTGTAAGGATTCACTCAAGATGTTTTTGTTTTTTTTTTTTTTTTTGCCTATAGATGTCTAATTGCTCCAGAACCATTTGTTGAAAATATTATTTTTCCTCCACTGAATTTTTTAAATTATAGTAAAATATATACAATATAAAATATATTTTAATTATTTTAAGTATATAACTTAATATTAAGGACATTCATAATATTGTACAATCACCTTTACTACTTATTTCCAGAGCTTTTTCATAATCCCAAATAGAAACTCTGTACTCCTTACATAAACTTGTTATTTCTCCCACCCCTCACCTCTGATAATTTCTATTTTACTTTCAGCACTAAGAATTTGCCTATTCTAGATACATCACATAAGTAGAATCATACAATATTTATTCTTCTATGTTTGGTTTGTTTTTCACTTAGCATAATGTTTTCAAGGCTTATCCATGTTGCAGCACTTTTCAAAGTTCCCTCCTTTTATGGGTAAATAATGGTCTGTTGTATCTAAATACCATATTTTTAAAAGTCCATTTATCTGTTGATGAACATTTGGGTTGTTTCAACATTTTGGATATTATGAATAATGCTGTGAACATTGATATACAGGATCTGTTTAAGTCTTTGTTTTCAGTTATTTTGGATATACACCTAGAAATTAAGTTGCTGGATCATATGGCAATTATAGTTTTTACTTTTTGAAGAAAAAAACAATTTTCCACATGGCTGCACCATTTTACATTTCTATCCGCAATGCATAAGGGCTCTAGTTTCTCCACATCTTCACCAACACCTGTAATTCCCAGCTCTTTTTGTTAGCTAGTCTAAGGAGTATGATGAAGTTGTATTTCATTTGTGGTTTTGATTTGCATTTCCCTAATGTCTATTGATGCTAAGCATATTTTCATTTGTGTTTTTTGTATATCCTTCTTTGGAGAAATTTTATTTGTTTTGGTATTGTTGAGTTGTAGGAGTTCTTTATATATTCTGGATGTCAATCCCTTGAAGTTGATACACTTGTCAAAAATCAGTTGGTCATCCTTGTACAGATCTATTTCTAGGTTCTTTACTCAGTTCTACTGGCTTATACAGTATATCTGGCTCCCCACTAATACGACAGTCTTTTTTACAATAGCAAGGTAATAAGTCTTAACATCACAAAGAGTGACTCCTCTTATTTTATTCTTTTTTATCAAGATTGTTTTGTCTATCTAAGGCCTATGCCTTTCCATATACATTTTAAAATAAGCTTACCTGTACCTACAGAAAATCTGGTTTGGATTTTGACAGGAATTGTGTTAAATCCATAATTCACTTTTGTGACAACTGACATGGCTACTGTGTTCCATCTTTCAGTCCATGAATACTGTTTGTCTTTACATGAAACATTTAACAATATTAACATCTATAAAAGTAGAATCTAAGGCCAGAGATGTGTATTACATGCTTATTAAAAACTGTATATACACACACGCACATAAATAGGGCTGGGTAAGAAGGATTGGAAATTCTATAGAAGGATATTTCTTGCAGTTTTAATTAGGGTGGTCAGAAAAGTCTTTATTAAGAAGGCGACATTTGAACAAAGCTTAAAGAAGGTAAAAAATTAGCAACTCATATGTCTTGAAGAAGATACATGAAATAAACATCCCAGAGGCCAAGAGATAAAAGAATCCTGTTGTCTTCTGGGGCTCAAAATAGGGAAAAAGATGAAGTTACAAAGGTAATGAGGAACAGATTCTGAAAGATTTTGTAGGCCACTGTAAGCACTTCAACTTTTATTTTGAATGCAAAATAAAGCCATTTCTTATTTTGAAGAAAGACATGATCTTGAGTGTTGAATAGATTATATAGAAGTAAGAAGGCTAGACCAGAAAGAAAAGGCTGCTATATAGCCGGGCGTTGTGGCAGGTGCGTGTAATATCAACTACTTGGGAGGCTAAGGCAACAGAATTGTGTAAGCCCAAGAGTTTGAGGTTACTGTGAGTTGTGACACCACAGCACTCTACTCAGGGCAACGGCTTGAGACTCTGTCTCAAGAAAAGAAAAAAAAAAAAAAAAAAGGCTGTTATAAATAATTCCAGTCATAATTGACTGTTGGCTTGGTCCAAAGTAGTGGCAGTAAGACTAGAACCTAAATGATTAGATTCTGAATACATTCTGAGAAAACAAGTTTTCTTTGGCTAGGGGTAAATGATAGGTGATACCAAGAATGACAATAGATGCTTGGCCTGAATAATGTGAAAGATAAAGCAGCCTATAAATGATATGATATATGAACAGTGGGTGGAGGTTTGGGGCCCAGAGGGAGGTCAAAATTTGAGATATCTATTAGATTTCCAACTGGAGATGTCTCATAGGATGATACAGTCTAGAGCAGTGGAAACAATCTATGGCCTATGAGCCAAATCTGACGCAGGCCCAATTTTATATGCTCACAAGCCAAGAGGGCTATTGTTCCTCAGGTCACTTGTACCTCTTATTCACAGAAATGAAGAGGGATGCCAATGGATCCCTACTCCCTACCACTCAGTCTTGCCCAGTTTTTACTTGAGTTTATCATGATTAATCCAACTATGCCCATTATGCAGTGTGTTCTTAAATAAGCTTCTATGAGCCACTTTTGTGGTTCTCTGTCCAACTCCTTAGAGAACAATACCATGTTAGACAGTTAAAATCTGCTGTGGTAGAAGTATTTATACCATAGAAATTGACAAAAGCCACAAATCAGGATTCTTTCCTGGTAAGAGCCAGTTATTAAACTTTTAACAGCACATTACTGCCTTTCATCTTGTTCATGGGATAAAGTCCTAGAATCTTAATTCAGCCCTCATATCTCTCGCCAATCCAATACTCTACTTCCATTATACTCCCTAGAACTCAAAGTCCAACCTCAGCAGAAGGCCCTGTAGTACCAACCACTTCTCCAAATGTTTTTTCTTGCTCTATAGGAAAATTGGTTCCCCCTATTGACACCTGGGGAGTCCTCTCTAGACCACTCATACTATTGCAATTAGAAGTGGATAGGTGTGTTTCTACCTCCTCATTACCATGTCCACTGTACTTTATCTCTCTTTCCTCAAACTTCCTCCATTTGTAACTTTGACCATGCCCTCCAACTTTCCTTCCCACTGTGCCTTCATTGTTGTAGTTGACTTTTGATGCTGTCTCTCTTATTTTTACTGATACAACTCTTGACCTACAATTTCAACATCTACACTAATAGTCCTTTAGTCAATAATTTATCAGTCTGTGCTATCCAGAGAAATTTACTCCTCTCTTCTTTTCTCTGCCTTAACATATTTAAAGACTTCAAAACAACTTAAAAACTCCATGATCAAACAAATCCCCCTATAACCATTAAAATGAATGTTTCTTAAAATAATTCCTTAATCTTGATTAAATTTTGATTGACTTTTAATGAGATAAAATTTTCTTTGTTCTTTTTTTTAAGAATGATTTATAATCATTTCATCAATAATTATCTCAATATTCAAAAACAGATACTTAAAACTCAGTTTTATGATTTAATTCTCAAATGAAACTAACATGTATATCTTCCTTCCTTGGAATACAAACTATTTTCTGGTATATAACGAAGCGTCTATGCCAGCAACCAAGTACACAAAGCAACAGGAAATGTAGTCCTGAAGAGACACTCCACCTGATAATAGAGCTTCTAACTTCCCACAGTAAGATAAAACTACATAATGCTTTGGGAAGGCAGAATGTTCAAAATAATATGAGATAGAAATAAAAGAATAAGCATTATATCAAGGCATCTCACAATGAATATGAATCAAATCATGTGGTAATATGCCAGCAGGGACTATAGTATTCTAGCATTTTTATTTCATTATGTCTAAATATTGAATTACAAATTATTATAAGTTTTAAGATTCTCACATAGGCTGATGAACACCTAGAAATGGAAAGAATACTACAAGGAAAAACCAGTCAACAAAAACAAATAACTCCAGAGAAAAGACTATTTCAGAAAAAAAAGCTTTATTTCACCTTTCTTCTATATTGATAGCATCTAGCTCTCATATCTTTCCACCCAATGAACGATTCTGCTGATCATGAGCTATTCCCATAGAATTTGTCACTGCAATGCTTCATTCTGGTTTTATACTTCCATTCTATCAAGTGCAGTCAATATCCTGTCTGTAGGATGAGGGTATTACAGATAAAAATGAATTCCCTTTGGAACTCATTTTCTGAAAAGCTTGGTGTTATCATTGAAATTTAAGAACCACTGCCTTAAAAATTGGCCAAATGCTACAGAAAATTATCTTTGTATTTATTTAAGATCAGCAAGATCTGCCTCAAAGCTAACAGAAGTAAAAGATGTTTATTTTCTAGAAATAACAAAAAAGGGTGGAAACAGGGGAAATCATTTAGAATCCTTTGATGTAATTTCGAAAGATACACCTAGGAAAAATGTAACAGGTTCAAGAATTAGATTAGAGCTTTTACCCAAAAAGCACTCCAAACACTCAATGGGAGGGGCCTCATTATAGGGGCCTACTTTGGGACAAGTGTGCTCTCTGCATGCTTAGAGCTCTCTATACCTTTCTCATGTCTCCACATTATTTCCTTTATCAAGGCAATCTCACTCAAGAATCTATAAATAAGAGTGTTCCTAGATTTATTTAGCTACTTCCAGGTCGTCTTTGTTCTTCACCTATATGAATAAGTCCTATCTCTTTTGGCAATGCCTCCGATTTTTTTTCAAGAGTTCTCAGTAGAAGCATAAATTCAGCTTTAGTTTTTCATATTGTCTTATCTCTAGCAAGGCCAAAAAACAGGAAGACACTTCAAGGTTTGGAGAATGTAGTGGGTAGATTAGCTACTTGTCCTGTAGAATATCACATGTGGGTGTTCACAATAATTCACACTAGAGAGACAGGACGGGCAGGGAAGCCACTCACTGGAAGTATAGAATACTTCCCTACAGTCTTCTCTGCTCCTCATTGCTAGGATCCTTCATGATATAAACTACTGAGAGGTACCAAGAAGACCACTTTAAGACCTCAGAAGATCCTGCATCCCAGAGCATTGTGAAGTCCTCCCAGAAGCCACCATGACTTCAAAATAGCTGTGCCTCACTTTCCAGGTCTTCCTGCTTTTAGCTCTAAGCAATTGCTGTGTATGTATCCATCAGTCACAAAGGGAGAAGTTAAGTCCAGTTGATTTTCCCACATTATTAAATACAAACAATAAGCAAGCAAACAAACAAAAACCTTCCCAACCTCATAGACATGTTAAGTGACTAAATTAAATTAGAAGAAAAAACCCTATAATATGGTTTCCAGATTTCCTACTGGTGTCATAAATTTTATTTTCTGCTCTTAATTTTTACTTAATTTGATTGTAAAAAATCAACAAAAATGCTTTTAGTTTTTCATGAGACTGGATTATTTTGTTCTGCAATATAATAACAAAAAAATTTATTAGTTAACTTCTTGGAGAAAGACAAGTTCATCCATTATTAATCTGTTTATAGGTACAGCAATAATTATATAATCATATAGACTATATATTTTTCTAAGACATTTTGAGAAAGAAGGGATAATATCACAGCTTACACATTAGGAGTTCATAAAAAAAGATAACAATCAGGACTTCATTCACTGAGCAACATTATGCTATCTTTGGGGAGATTTAAATTGATTCAATATCTTTCTTGAAATTTTTGAGTCTAAATATTAACAAATAAGTGATTTGCCTAAACTCATAGAATGTAGATCATTAAGTTCATTTTTTTTTTCATTTTATAAGATGAAAGAATTGAGGCCCAATGAAGGGGAATAACTTGATATTTAATGTTAGAAACAAGAGGAAAGTCCAAATCATATTTCTGTCTAGTGTTTCTTCTTTCTTCTAACAATATTTACTGAGCAATGATGCTGAATAAGACCAATGCTAAAAACTCACGGATAAGGCAAGACTGCTCAGGTCCCAGTACTCTAAGAGCTTAGAGGCTAATAGGAAAAACAAACTTCAAGTGATTAGTTACACAATGAACCTATTTTAACTATAATTATAATTACTGCAAATAAAAATATAAATGTGTTATAAGAACAAATAATACGTGTCCTGACTTTCTGGAATCAGGAAACCTTTCCTAGAAAAAGTTACTTTTGAACTAAGCATGGAATGCTAACTGTATCAATTTTTTTTTTAATAAACCAAAAATAAAAGGGGACACTCAAAAATAATTAATTAGTGGTAACTGATCTATAACAGACATGAACTGGGTCTGTCCTCAGTCAACCATGATGTAAGGTCCCATTGGTACAAAAGGATAAGTCAGTATTAACCCAGTGAAGTATCCTGTGCAGGATTTGGAAGAGCCAATGGGAATTCCCAGAGATAAGAAAGAAGACAGATGGTTCATTTAAGGAAAGAATTTAACATACTTAACATACATCAGGAGCTTAATAAATGCCAGGCACTATACCACCACTACAGTTCATGCAACACCCAAGATATTGACACTAATAACTCCATTTCAGAGACAGGAATACATAGGTACAAGAACTTGTAAAAGATCACATCTAGCAAGTGAAAAGCAAAGACTCTAGAAACTAAGAACCTAACTATTACACCAAAGTGGCCATGGCTAGACTTCAGAGGGAGGGAAATGGAATCAAGAAATTAGGATGAATGAGGTAAGAGACTAGACTTTGTAGGTTATATTATTTTGTTATTCAGACTAATAAGTATATACTAATGGATTTTTAAAAAGGGGGTAACATGATCAGATTCATGTTAATATGTCATCTGACCACAACATGGAGAATGGACAGAGAAGACAAAAGTGGTCATAAACAAGTTAAAACACCAATGAACAAGTTCAAAAGAGAAGCAAGAGTCTTGTTAGGGGTGGTGGCAGAGATAGGCACAGAGTGATGTAAGTAGATTTATGGAACGTTAGGTAGTATGATAAAGAGAAACTGGTAACAGGATGTGGTGGTAGAAAAAAAGGAGTATCAAGGAAAATTCCTTGGCTCTGGCTTAGGCAACTGTTGGACAGTAGTGTCATTCATGTTAAGAAAGAAACAGTGGTGGAAAGCGGCCAGGGAAAACACAATGAAGATAAAAGAGTTCTGCTTTGAAAACAAATTCAGGAAAATACCATGAATAGACATAAATTTGTGAGTCACCTCCAAGTACCATGGTTGGTATATAAACTGATGAACTTGAAACTGCCTAAAGATAGAGAGATCAAGGTGAGAAGTAAAGAAGTCTTAGGACCAAGGATTGAGAAAATCCAATATTTAAAGGACAGATAAAGAAAGAAATGCTGGCAAAAGGGTCTAAGAAGAAGAGAGAAAAAATAAATAAGAGTATATGGTGTTACTGAATCCTAAAGAAGAGAATGTTTTAAGTAGAAGAAGTAGAACACAGGGTCAATACCAGCCAAGTTCATATAGGATGAGAACTGAAAAATGATTCTGTTTTTGTGGGAGCAAAAGTAGACCTTCATGAGTGAAAAGGAGGTAATGAGATTGTAAAGCTCATAGATGTTCTAAATATCCTTATGAAGAATTCTGTCATAAGGTCCTGAGTTAATATCTGTATCAATCATTAGACACAGTGAGAACTTTCACAAATTTACTTCTCTCTGCTCTTATACCACTTGCCACGTGGTTATGATTTGGGATTTTAGTTCCAATTTTTTTACTTAAAAAATAATTCAACATTTACTTACATTAACCAATACATTTTTTACTACTTTATTTGTTCATTATCACTCCTTATTCCTTATATTCTATGTCCCAGATTTATTTTTCTTCTTCTTGAAATATGTCTTTTTAAAATTCTTTCAAAGAGGTTTAGTGAGTGGTACACTTCTTGAGCCTTTACATGGAACATTATAATTTCCAAATGGGTCACAACAGTATTTCCCACTTGATATACTCTTCCAGAAGCTTATACTTCAGACAGAGAGGAAGCCTATGTCTGCTCTTGAACGTGGACAGGCTTTTGTGACTACTTCAACTAATAACACAATAGTGAAAATGATACTTTGTGACCCTAAAGGCCCATCAAAAAAGTTAGTATAGTTTCTGTACAATGCTCTCTCTTGGGATGCTTGTCTTTGGAACCCAGATATGATATTGGGCTCTGAAGAAGCCCGGACTGCAGGGAGAGGCCCATGATGAACTTCCACTCAACATCAACATGCAGCCACGAGAAGGAGTCATGTTGGAAATGAAGACTTCTCATTCCCTCAGTGCAATCACCCCAGATAACATCACATGGAACAAATATAAGCTTTCCCATCCCTATCTAATTTGCAAGTTAACATACAAAATTAATGATTGTTTTGTCTTAAGCTACTAAATTTCACTGTGGCTTATTAAGCAGTAATAGATAATGAAAATTTACATGTGCAAAAGTGCCATTATTTCCTCCCTCTCTTGACTGATAGTCTTACTAGATATAGAATGCTAGTTTTCTGATTATTGCTACGGAGAATGTTGAAATTTCTTATAAGTTTCTTATAAACTTAGACACACACTTAACCATAAGATCAATAAAGTCTACTTCAGGCATTTAAGTTATCAAAATGAAGGCAAATGTTTACATAAAAACCTATTTGTACATGTTTGTAACATGTTTATTTGTAATTTACTTAAAATGGAAATATTCCAAATGTCCTTCTACTGGTGAGTAAAATAACAAAGTCAAGTACATCCGCAGAATAAAATAACTATTTAAGAACTAAATGAAACAAAGTACAGATATGTGCAACAACATGGATGAGTATCAGATGCAATATGACAAGTAAAAGGAGCTTGACAGAAAAGATTATATACTTTAGGATTCCATTTATAGGATATTTTAGAAAATGCCAAACTAGAGAGACAGGTCAGGCATTGCCGGGGGCTAATGGTATGGGTAAGAACAGACTACAAAGAAACATGTGGGAATTTGGGGAGTAATAGAACTATTACATATTTTGGTTGTGATAATGGATCATCACTGTATGTTTGTCAAAATTCACTGAACTATACATTAAAAAGGGTAGATTTTATACTTTAATTTTAAGAATGAAGAAGCAAAGATACTACTTCTGAATAGAAAAGACTGAGGGTAGGAAGAGGTTGGGAGAAGACTTTCTTTTCATAATAAACTTACTGACATGTTACCAAAATGATATTCTACAAGTTATAAAAAATTGTGATTTTAATAATGGAATAAGTAGGAGACTCTTCTCTCAACAAAGAAGTCTTTGTAATAATAATCTAGTTAAAATAAAATTACATTTGAATTTAACACACTATATAAATTTCATGGATATATATTCCACAAATGATAATTAGCTACAATTAGGTCAAAATAATCTGGCAAGGTACACAGATTTGTACAAGAAATTTTATATGTAATAATTCATTGGGATTTTTACTTATTTTATCATTTATCTTTCTTCTAAAAATACTTAATAGAAAAAAACAAGTCCGTACCATCAAATTTCCCAAACTATAAAAACACTCAAACAAAATACAAATCCTTAAAAAGAAAAGTAAATTAAAAACCTACTTCAGTTCTGAGTTTTTAAAAATGTGATATGACTGCAGCAGCCAACACCACTTGTGACTTATAGCAGATATAAGCAAAAATATGAGGCATTTATCCTTCATTTCCATCCTGTAAGATCTGAGACAGGAAAAGATTAAATTAGCTTACCTTTCTACTTATATCATTAAAGCATATGTTCTCTTTGATTTTTTTCTTTTTTGGAGAGACAGAGTCTCACTTTATCGCCCTCGATAGAGTGCCACGGCGTCACAGGTCACAGCAACCTCCAGCTCTTGGGCTTACGCAATTCTCTTGCCTCAGCCTCCTGAGCAGCTGGGACCACAGGTGCCTGCCACAACGCCCGGCTATTTTTTTGTTGCAGTTTGGCCAGGGCCAGGTTTGAACCTGCCACCCTCGGTATATGGGGCCGGCGTCCTACTCACTGAGCCACAGGCTCCACCCCTGTTCTCTTTGATATTTATTTCCACAAATGTATTTAACAGACATGTAAGTATGAAAAGAAAATTAATATTAGGAATAAGTTAATTACTTTCAAACAAATACCAATTACCTACTATGTCTCAGGCACTATTTTAAGGCCTGGGGTTACAGAAGAGTTGATCCTCCAGGAGCTCGTGATATAAAGAGAACCAATACACAAGCCCTTGTAGCAGAGAGGTGACAAGACCCCAAACTGAGGAAAGGACAGATGCCATTAGGCCACAGACAAACACCACTGTACTTGTTATCTGTGGGAAACTGGGTAAGAAAAGTAGCCTGGGAAATAATCTCAAAGAAAGTGATAAAATCTGACATGTAAAATGAACTCTGCTGCTAAAAGTAAAAGCCAGTCAGGTAAATGGCATTCCAGGCAAGGGAACACATGTACAAAAGTCCTAGGACAGAAGGGCTTGAGGCAGCTGGCAGTACAAATGGTTCAGTGTGGCTACTTTATTAGGGAGAAGAGAGCCTGCAGGAAGGTGCTGGCTGCAGGCAGCACCCAGGCCAGCAAGACTGAGGCTCCTATTTCACCTTAAAGACTGGGAAAACATTAACATATTTTGAAAGAGGAGGCACATGTGAGTCGCTATAGGCACCTTCAGAAATATCTGCTTAACATCCAGGGTATAGACTAGATTGGTATGTGAAAAAAGGACAAAGCTGGAGACTGGAGACCAATTAAGAGTTTTTGTAGGAATCTAAGTAGAAAATGCTGATGGCCTGAACAAAGGTAGCAGCAGTGGAGAAAGAATGGAACTTTATATCGAACTAGGATGCCAATGGTGAGCTAATGCAGATATTGTAGAAAAATGACAAAGTATTCCAAGTTGCTCTGCCTTTTCATAAATGAGACCAAATAAAACATTGAAAGGACCAAGTTAACTCCATTTTGTTAAAACTAACTCCATTTTGTCTCACAGCCTTCACTGACCCCACTTTGCCCCACAGCCTTCAATTTGCAGCTGCATACCACAGGTGATAGGCAACCTGCCCCCCCCCCCCCCAGTATGTCTGCCTGGAGCAATAATGGCACCCACCCTCAGCCCCAGTAGTAGTAAATCTTTCCCCTAAGCAATCAGCCCAACTCAAACATTGTTTAGGTCCCTAAGCCCCTATCCACCCTCCCTTTTTCTTTCTGTATCCTTAAAACTGCTCTTTCCTCTGTGGTTGGGGCTTCTCTGCTCTCCTGCTGTGCCAGGAACAGAGAAGTCCAGGCCCAGGCTTGTGAATAAACTACCTCTTGCTTTTGCATCGGACTTGGTTTCCGGGTCATTTATAAGGGGTACCCCACGACCTGGGCACAATAACATCTTTATCACCAAAAATCAACCTAAATTTGTTAATAAAAGGGAATAGCATCTGGGTGACAAGGGAAGTACTGAACCATGACTGCCAAATGTGGAGCTATTAGTATTAGAGAGTCCCTGTCCAGCATTCTACAATAACCACAAAATACAACCTCTAGATGCTTTTTGCTATAGCATTGTGTCTCCCATCACCACCAAAAAAAAGGGGAGAAAGAGAAAAAACAAATATAAAAATATTTATTAATGTATCAGGCACAAGACAAAGCTCTACTCAAATGACCAACAAATATTTCCTCAGTACCAACATGTGCTGTATGGTATGTTGTGCTGTATACAAAAGGTTCAAAGGTGAACAAAAATCAGTCCCTGTTGTCAAAGAATTTCAACCCAATTTGATTTAAGGTAACAAGGGTTGGAGTAGAAACAAAAGAATTATTTATTATTGTAATTGACGTATAGAATCATGTGAGTTTTCTCTTATGTTAAAAAGAACCTGCAGAATTTGTTGTAAGCATTCCCATGAGTTTTAGTTGTACATTATGGTGAGAAGGGGGTCCTGAAGCATTATTATAAAGTGGAAATGCGAGGAGAGACTGCTTTGGGTAGGCAGGGTTGGTCTCCATGCATGCAGCCACCTGTTGAGGAAACAGTAAGTAATTCACACCTGGGACCTGTTTCACAGGTGAAGGGCCCATCCACAAATTCTCACAGGCTTGGGACAAACAATCAAAGCGAAATACCATTCTTTCTTACATTTTAGAGCCTCACATCATTAATTCATTTATCTACTTTAATGTAAAGTCAAGGATCTCTGAGTTAGTCAAAAGAACCTACACAAAGTTATAAAAGTCTTAATCATTCTGCTGTGGATATGAGTTTATTCCTGATAATGACAAACTGTTCTTTAAAATCAGAGCTATTTTTCAAACGTAAAGATACGAAAGTAGCAGTTTTTGTTTCTTGTAGGCAATGTTCCTTGGTCTGAGAGCTGCCGCAAGCAAGATGACAAGTTAATGGAAGGCATGCAGATTTCAAAGCATACCAAAGGCTCTATCATATCATTTTTATTTTTCAAATTTATAAGTATAACAGAAAAGGCTATAAGATGTCCAGAAGAAAATATACATATGAGGATCAGAGTATACATATTAGATTTTCTCATTATACTTTTTTCATAACACAATAGCATTTTAGCTGGAGTTGCGCCGAGCTGTAGGGCAACTAATAGCTTGGTGTTTTTCTTTAGAACAATTGCTGTGCCTAAGAGTACCCTAGTAATGCATGCAGCTCCCTGGTTGGCAATCATCTGACTTCCCTCATAGTTTACGTTCCCTTCAGGACATTTGTATTTTTGTCAAGCATTCCACCAAGAAGAAATAAAAATATCCCCCTCTGGCAAAATGGGAAAATGCTCACTGAGCTAATTTCAACAGGTATGTTTTAACAAGCACTGAATGTTGTTGTCCAGACAAAGAGCAAAGGGAAAATAAACTAGAAAGTTTGTAAAAAGGTGTTAGGTGACTAGAATGAGATGCTAGGGGTCAGGCACTATCTTATGGTTAATTTTCTGAAATTTACAAGCTTAGCATACTATGGAAGCATATCTAGCTCTTCCTACATGGCAATGATTCATGGCTAAGAAAAATGGTTCAAAAGTAAATTTAGTCCTATTCATGAAATATTTCTGGCTTGGTTAGCATTTACAGGATAGTTAGCTAACCTTAGATTTATTTTTCTATTTTCCATACTTACTTTTAGATGCAAAGCCTTTGACACTAGTAGGGAAAAGATATAATTCTAATATGGCAAGATTTATAAACACAGTAGCTGTAAACAAGCACATGGCCAACTATTTTGGTTTGTGCAGGGACTAAAGGGGATTTCAGTGATAAAACTGAGACAGTCCTGGGCAAACCAGAATGAGGTGATTACCCTGCACGTCACAAACATGCTTTCTCTGGCCACTTTGGAAAACAGTGATCTCTATTTTCTCATCTCATCTCATGTTTTATTATACAAATTCCTCACCTCCAAGAGGACAACTTCACAAAAAGTAAACAAACAAAACCATTAAGAACAAGCCCCAAGGGGTGGCGCCCATGGCTCAGTGAGTAGGGCACCAGCCCCATATACCCAGAGTGGCAGGTTCAAACCCGACCCCAGGCAAACTGCAACAAAAAAGTAGCCGGGCATTGTGGCGGGAGCCTGTGGTCCCAGCTACTCAGGAGGCTGAGGCAAGATAATCTCCTACACCCAAGACGTGGAGGTTGCTGTGAGCTGTGATGCTACAGCACTCTACCAAGGGTGACAAAGTGAGAGTCTGTCTCTAAAAAGAAAAAAAGAAAAGAAAAGAAAAAGAACAAGCCACAAATCAAGAAGACATGTCATAAGCTTAAATCCTGCTTCCCCAGATATTTCCTGTAGTTAAAAACTCAAAAAAGGGAAAAATAGTACCCATAAAATAATTTTCTGTTTCTATAATCCACTTAAAATTATTCCAATTATTTGGATTTCAGATTTTGAAATATTTGCAGAATGCATACAAGCAGACTATCTCGAAGACAAAAACATGGATTTTCAATTCTCTAATGTAGGATGTTTTATTATTATCATTACAAATGTTACTCTAATCAATATCACAATTTTACTCACTTCAAATATGGACAAGATTAAGAGCCTTTTACTACTGCAATAAATTTAAAAATATGGAAACAAAATTAATTATGCATTTATTCGAAGTCCCAAATGAGAAAAATATGTGACCTCTACATATACATATATGCATACACATCCATCCATACAATCACCCTTAGATATGTATAATGTTTGTATATTATAGGTTGGTAATCTCTTATACAAAACACTTGGGACCGGAAGTATTTCAGATTTGAGATTTTTTTTAAATTTTGAAATATTTGCAGAATGTGTACTGGTAGAGCATTCCAAATCCAAAAATCCAAATCCAAAATCCTCCAGTGAGCATCTCTTTTGAACATCATTCATGTTGGCACTCAAAAAGTTTCAGATTTTAGAACATTTGAAATTTTGGATTTTCAGATTTGGGATGTTCAACCTTTATATAATTTTACATTTGTTATATACCTGTGAAACACATTTGGAAGATACAAAAACCTAAACACCTATTGCTGCTGCTGTGCTCTTAATAGAGGATCCACCTCTTAGGCTTGGAGTCTGCGAGCTCCACATCCTCTCTGCAGCAGCCCTTCTTTTCTCAGGACCTCCAGATAGTCTGAAATAGGAGAACTATTCACAGTAATAAGTTCATTACTTACAGAACTAATGTATAAGGTAAGGAAAGCGGGCTGGGAAAAGACATTCCATACTGTGAAATATTCTGATGTTCCATATTTTCTGTAACCAACGAGGATGTCTTTTTGAAAAGTATTGTTATGTGTCCACATGATACCTTTAAAACCTGCATAACACATTCATGACTCCTTCCTCATTATCTATTTCACTACTTTTTCTTCAGTTCCATTTTACCTATTGCTACTGAGAATCTGGACTTTTGCTTACACAAAGGATGACAAAAATAATTTTCATGCCTCCATATGGTATGAAACTAATCAGATATACAAAATGCAGATTTCTGTGCAAGATTTCCTTGAAGGGAACTAATACCAAGAAAGTGATAATGCTTACAACCATTGCCACTTCCTCTATTTGAAAAACTCAAATAAGTAATTATAGTAATGAAAGAAATAAGAACCACTAACAGTTATGCTGGTCTTAGTATGACCCAGGTACGAGTCTAAGCCCTCTGGATTTAAATGTGTTTAAACAGATAATCCCCAGAATAATCCTATAAGCTGAGCTTTAATATCAATGGCAGATTTACGGAAGAAGAAAGTCAGGAAAAAAGAAATTGAGTAACTTGCTCAAGGCCACAAGACTATTAAGTGTCAGAGTCAAGATCTGAAGCCTGAAAGTCTGATTTCTAAGTTTCACATTCTTAGTCACCATGTACGATTGCCTTTTCCCAAATTACATCTATTATCTATTCCTAAAGATACTAAGAACAGCAAAATAATGGAAAATGCTAAACCAAGGGCATTTCACACTAAGAATTTATTAACAGTTTTTAAGAATAATTTAATAAGTAGATGTTTAAACAATGTAAAATTATATACAGGTTGAATGTCCCAAATCTGAATTAAAAGTACTTCTGTTTAATAAGTAAATTCACAAATTTCATGATTGCCACAATTCCTTATTTCATCAATAGATCAAAGAAATGACTAAATCATATCCAGGGCATTTACAATTTATTTAAATTCACATAGAGGGTGATAGACGAAGGCCAAGGCAATAAACAACTGGACATTTCCACTCACAAGTTGCCAATGCTTTCCTTTCTCTCCAACTTTAATTAACACAAGTACTGTTTTGCATTCACTTCCATAAACAAAATTCTTAAACTGCAATTAAATTCAGTAATGTTAATCCATATGGAGCAGCTTCAAACCAGACTAGTATTTCTCTGCATGTATCCATTTTAAAAATAAGAAAATTATTGATAGTGAATTAGTTATTCAAATTACTTGGCATATATAGGTTTTCAGATAACCTATTAAACTGAAAAAAACATAGGTAAATGGTAATCTAGATTCACTAAAGTAGGAAATAACGATTTTCCAGTGATTTTCCAAAATGAATGATAGGTGTGAAATACCATTGAACGCAGGTAGACTTCACACAGGTAATTTCTAAATACTAAAAATTACTTAGCATAGGTAATTTGCAAAATTGCATCATTCATTAAACTACAGACCCTAACTATAAAAATAATATATACACATATCACCAAAGGACATAATTTATCTCTCAGATATAATAATTTACCCCATCTAATAATGAATGGGCATGTCTAGACTAAAGAAGCAAAGATTCATGCTCTCAAAGATAAATAAGTTCTAAGGATGTCTCTCCATTTATAACCTTCCAAGGTAAAACAGTGCAATTCTGTCAGCTATGACAAAGACCAAGCACTAAAACATGAAGAAAAATTATCCTAGTGAAGCATGACCTAGTGCTGTTATGGTTGTTTGATCCTAAACTTTCTAATCTGTCCACAACACATTTTTTTCCAGAAGGCTTTCTAATTTATAGTCACTGTAGAGAGTGAAACCACTAGACCTTTTCCTACTAGGCTGTGAAGCCAAGTCCATTATGTACAGGTTTTACTCAAAAGGTGACAAAACTACAAAAAGATAGGCTTTCTCCTGCTGTTTCTGTTTCCCCTTCTCCTTTTTCTCTCCCACACTTCCCATTCTCTTCCTATGCTTTGCTGATCATTCATTCATTCATTCATTCTATGCTAGAATTCAAGTCCTGTTGACTCAAGCTCCTTTTGGGCTGTAATCAGGTAAAAAGTTCTCTTCTTAGTGATCCCACAGCAACAGTTGCCTTGGTTGCCCCTCCCTTCCTAGCTGTCCCTTTCTATATTTTGGGGGGCATCTTATTTCTCTACTTTCCCTAACAGTGGGGGCTCCTCATCTTGTTTCTCTTGTTTCCTGTTTATAAACTCTCTCCCCCATAAGAGTCAAACATTCCTGCGGATTTAAGTACCACCTACACACTGATGAGTCCCGCCCGATTTTAAATCTTCAATGCAATCTTTCCTATAAGCTCTAGACAAATCCCGACTAGCCAATGCAACCTTATGTTATAAGAACAAGTAAGTTAATCTTTCTATCTAGACTTTTTATAAGATCTCAAACCTAACATGCCCCAAACTGAATTCACTTGCAATCATTTCATTAAATATATATGCAAGGGTACAAGTCAGAAACAAGTAGCCTGACTCCATTGTATACTCAACTCTAAAATCTGTTAATTCTATTTTTTTTTTAATTTCAGAATACAAGTATTATGGGGGTACACATGTTTTGGTTACACAATTTGCTTTTGTACAGACTGAGTTAAAGTTATAATTGTGCCCTTCACCCAGATAGTGTGCTTTGTACCCATTGCATGTGAATTTATCCTCCTCCCCCTGGTTGATATCTGTTGAGTTTTCATTCCATGTGTGCACATAAGTATTATTGATCAATTAGTTTCAAATTAGTATTGAGTAAATGTCCTGTTTTTCCTTCTGGGATACTTCACTCAAAAGAATGGTCTCCACTTCCATCTAGGTTGTTACAAAAGATACTAGATCATCTTTTTTTTTTGCAGCTGAATAGTACTCCATGGTATGTATATATATACTACATTTAATTGATCCATTTAATTAATGGACACTTTGGCTGTTTCCACAACTTTGTGATTGCGAATGGTGCTGCTATAAACATTCAAGAGCAAGTGCCTTTTTGATAAAATAGCTTTTTTTTTCTTGTGGGATTGCTGGATCAAATGAGGTTGTACAAGTTTTCAGTCCCACTAACAGTCAATAAATGTTCCTTTCTCTAGGCATCCACTCCAGCGTCTGTTATTTTGGGACTTTTTGATTATAGCCAATCTCAATGGATTAGGTGATAACTCACTACAGTTTTGATTTGCATTTCCCTGATGATTAGAAATGCTGAGCATTTATTCATGTGTGTTTTTTAGCCATTAATGTACCTTCATTTGGAAAGTTTCTGTTCATGTCTTTTGTTCACTTTTTAATGGGGTTGATTTTTTTCCTTGCTGATTTGCTCAAGTTCTTTTTAGATAAATGTTTATTAACCCTTTATCAAATGTATACCATGTAAATATTTTCTCCTATTCTGTAGGTTGTCTATTTGTTCTATTGATCGTGTTTTTGGCTGTGCAGAGTATTTTAATTTGATCAAGTACTATTTATTTTCATTGTTACTATAACTGCTCTGGGGATCTTCTTTATAAATTCTTTGTCTAGGCTGATATCTATAAGACTTTTTCCAATATTTTCTTCTAGAATTCATATAGTTTCATTTAACTCTGTTATCCATCCTGCATTAATTTTTGTAAGTGGTGAGAGATGCAGATTCTGTTTTAGTCTTCTACACGTGACTATCTAATCCTTTCACAATGGCACCCCTAGAACTTGGATCAGGAAAGGACACCCCCAAAAAAGATCTAGCGAAATATCTGACAATCAGTACAAGGCAAAAGAAAAAAGGAAGAGAAAAACAACTGAATGTAGACTATACAGGGTGTCAAAAGGCCATGTAGTGCATGATTCCTTTCATGTTCAGTGTCTAGAGTAGACATATTCACAGAGACAGAAAGCACATCATTGTTTTCTAGACCTCAGAAGAGGGAGGAATGGGGAGTGACTGCTAATGAGTTCAGGATTTCTTTTTGAAGTGATGGAAATGCTGTGAGGTAGTGGCAATAGTTCTACAACCCTGTGAACACACCAAAAACCATTGAATTAGATGATCTAGGTAAATTTTATGGTAGGTAAACTGCATTTTAATAAAATTGTGTGTGTGTGTGTTTTTAAATACTATAAGAGATGAACTACTATGAGACAGCCATATCCCTTCAGCATATCAAGAGCCCTTGAGAAGCCAGAATCATTATCCTGATCTTATCCCTACAGCCCAGCACAGTGATGATGATTTGAATAAATTCAGAAGGATGACCTTAATATTAGAGACCACAATTTGGAAGCAAGTAGTCTGGCAATTAGACATAAATAGGCTTTGGTCAGATCTGATTACAAAAGAATGAGCACTTATGAGAAAATGATTCCACATAACACAGACATGATGCTTCATAATTCACAAAAGGCTCTTACGTCTGTTACTATATTTGATTATCATGCACAAATATAAAAGAGGTGGGCAGGCCAGCTTATTATCACCTGCATTTTATATATGAAGGAAAGGTGCCTCAGAGAAGTCAGGGGCATGCCTTAAGATATCAGGCTACAAGGATGGGCGCAGTGGCTCACAGCTATAATCCCAACACTCTGGGAGGCCAAGGCAGGAGAATTGCCTGAACTCAGGAGTTCAAGACCAGTCTGAACAACAGTGAGATCTCATCTCTAAAAGTAGATGGGTATTGTGGCAGGGGACTGTAGTCCCAGCTACTTGTGACGCTGAGGCAAGAGAATCACTTGAGTCAAAGGTTTAAGGTTGCTGTGAGCTACAACACCATGGCACTCTACCAAGGGTGACAAAATGAGACTCTGTCTCAAAAAAAAAAAAAAAAAAAAAAAAAAGGAAAGGAAAGCAAAAGGATACCTGGCTATATTGGCATCATGGGCCAAAGCAGAGGATGCCAAAGGCCTAGAGCAAGGTACCCTATGCCATTTCACCACCTTTATGGGTAAGCTGAGATCAACTTTGTCATAAACATGCACAAAAATGATCAGAGAAGCATCATTCAAGAGCTGAATCTATCCCATCCTCAGCTCTATCACTTATATGTTATTTGCCCTTAAATTAGCCAATTTCTTCCCCCATGCCATCATCTACAAAATTGGTATGATAACACTTCCTCTGCTTTCTTTACTAGCATGCCATGAAGACTTGGAGCAGTTCTGCAGAAAGAAAGGAAAGGAGGTACTCATTTACATCATTTGCATGGCCTGCCCATCCCTACCCCTGCTTCTAGAAGCATCTTCCTCCTCCTAAGGATAGCCAGGGTCCTCCACTCCTCACCATAGCCCCAACCAGCAGAAAATGTTTTACATCAGATATTCACAGGATTGGTTTGACCCCATTTTACACATGGAAAAAAACTGAGTTCTCCAAACATTCACTCAGCCTTGCCAAGGATAAGAAAATGATGAACGTAGAGCTGGCTCTCAAAGTTACTCTTCTTACTTTAAATCCAGCAGATGGTCCACCCCCACCATGGTCCTCACACACTTTACATTTGTGTAGGGCCTTTCATTTTCAGACAGTTATGTTCCTCACTCACTTTCAAGGACTGCAGGGTGTATTGTGCTGTAGCTCTCCTTCACAAGGGAATGCTGCCTCCTTACCCAGAAAGAGGGACCCAACCTGTGGACACAGGTTGCCAACTGTTACAGCACCTACAGCCAACTCTGAGCAGTCTGTCTCTCATCTCCTTAACATTCTTTGCCCTCCCTACACCCCACTGACTTGGTATTTCCAGTTTACATCCTCCTCACAGTCCCAGCCCTAAAGTGCATGAATGCCTTGTGGATGAAACACATCCTGTGACTGTCCTTGAGTTCTGTTTCTCATTTTTTTCTAGAGTTCCTTCTAGAGAACAGCTTTCCTCTCATCCTTTGTGTGAGAACAAGTAAATCTGGCATACAAGAATTATGCCTAAAGACTTGGGATAACACCAGGTGAGATCAGGCTTGCCATGATACAGAGTTCCCAAAGAGCACGTGGACTAAATCCACTGACCCTTGGCTCTCTTTGGAAGGGTAGGTGATATGCATCCTGGAGCATCAACAGAAGTTGCTTTTAAGCACCATGCCCCAGATCTGGGCTACAAGTAAAACAACATTATGTCTTTACTTTCTATTCTAGCAGTATCTCCTCAGCCAGGGTGCAAAGCACCTTTGCACATAGAAAATTTGATGCTTCAGGAGTAACTTTCACAGATGATGTCAGTACAATAGGTATTTGTAAATAAACAAATGACTTGTATTTGGGAGAAGGTAGTACTGACACTGATAATCCCCCCCAAAAAGCTGATAAAAGTCACTTACTTATAAACTATTAGATGCACAGGTAGTAATAACTCACTAATTACAGAGACATTAAAACTCATTTGGAAAAAAAAACAAAACTAGAACTCACTTGTATTTCCCAAGGACAATATAATCAGAATGGAAGGGAGGGGGAAAGGTAGGATGCAGGGAGCATATTTCCTCCTTATAATCTATTTTACAAAGTGTCACTAACCAAGAGCTGAAATTCAATATGCAAAAAAAACATAAAGTTCCAAAAGCAATGAGGAATAGCCAACTGTGAATACTGATGAATGTTCGTGTATATAATTAGCATAATGAGTAGAGGCTGTAGTGATAATAATACCACTTGCCACCATATTATGTTTACTTCACAGGTTAGAAAGTATTTTCACACCTATAATTTTATTAACCAAATACATGCACCCAATAATGTTATAATTCTAAGAGCTTGGTGAGGTAGCTATTATTATCTCCATTTGAGATACACCATTATCTCGATTTTCTTGAGAATAGTTAACTGACTTGACCAAGGTCACACAGCTACTAAGTAGCAAGTGAGACTGAAACCCTATTTTTTGAGTATACTTTTGAGTCCATCTAGTATACTTTGTCCCACACTACCTCCCCATAACAAGCCATGTGCTATTATTTATTTATTCATTCAAGAAATACTTAACCATTCATCTAAAAAATATTCATTACTTAGTATGGTCAAGCACTTGGTAAGTTGCTTGACTTGGAGCCTTCAAAGACAAAGAAAACCTTTTCCTTATTTCTAGTTAGTAGCAAATAATCAACTATATGCAGGATAGACAGATACATCAGGCAACCATAAACAAAACACATTATTTAATAGTACATACTATTATATGCATTTAAAAATGCCTCTTGATCATGATTGTTGCCATTTCAAAACATAATGTGGATACATATTTAAGAGCCAAAAAAGAGAAAAGGTATGATTCAGCTAACACATTCCAGGCTTGGCAACTTCAGAATTTATTGTTCATTAAAACTGTATTTTAATTATCCTAGTTTTAATTAAAGTATTATGTAGAGTTGGTGAAATGCAATTATGTGCAACTGACTTAAGATGTATAATAGGCTAATATTTGTAAAGAAATGCATTACTGTCATAAGATCTTCTCATGTAAAATGAAGTGCTATTTTATTTCAAATGAAAAATTGGTACATAGAAAATTAAACTCTTGTCATTAAAGTTAAATACTACATTGCCAACTCAAATGGAACCAAGTAATTCTAAGATCCCCATCCTCCAGCCCCTTGGGCTATTTGGTTTGCACAGAATGGTTCTCCGTGTGGTACTCTCTGTCCCAAAGCAGCAGGTACAGTTTCAGCTACTTGGAGATGCCACAAAGCTTTACCAAAGAAAGGACACTTTAATGACCTTCATTATGTCCAATTTCAACATGTGATGATACAGACTTCAAATTTACTGCTAGCTATAGCCCATAACCTGATCTAATATTGTTTATAGGGTAACCCTTCATCATACTGCCTGACAATCTGAAAGAAAATAAGAAATTATCACAAAAATCTGAGTCTATCCTTTACTATGTGGTGGGATTCTGGTGTAAAGCACTGTGATAGGGAGCTTTACTCAGCAGTCTATGTACCATTCATTACAGCAGTATGACACCTCAATCTTCTTTTTACCCACTTTGATGGACACTAATATGCCCCAGGATAATACTGGCTCAGACAATAGACTCCTATTGTGCCCTGTCTTCCAGAATGTGGTGAAAACAATAACAAAAAGAACTTTCTGGGCTTTAGAAATCAGCACTTGGAGAAGCATGTGGGGCATTTAGATATATCAAGGCATGCTCGGGCAGAGGTGGTCATAAGAGACATGTAGAGGGCCACATCTATGAAGAACTTTTTTTTTAATTTCATTTATTTATTTATTCGTTTATTTTGAGACAAAGTCTCACTTTGTCACCCTCAGCAGAGTGCCATGGTGTCACAGTTCACAGCAATCTCAAACTCTTGGGCTTAAGATATTCTCCTGCCTCAGCCTCCTGAGTAGCTGGGACTTATGAAGAACATTTTTAAGAGTATCATACAGCAATACTGTCTTTCACTTTATTGAATGTTAGTTGACAAATTACTTTCTTGCTCATTTTTTTCTGTTGAATTTTACTCTGGGGGGAGAGATCATTCTCCTAGGTTTATAAATGAAGCCAAGGCACAAACGGACAGTTCATAGGTGAGATTCCAAGCTGTAAGGTGTTGTAGTCAAATGCCCCAAGAAGTAGCTCCAGGAAGTTTTTTCATTATCTAGTGTACCAAGAGCAAAGCTTCATCATAGCCATGAACAGGCACTATCAACCCATTTCTCCTTCTTCCTTCTAAATCCCAGTTCTTTTGAAGCCCCTGTGATTAGCCTGTACTGCCATTTATCTTCAGTGCCTCTGGTTACCTTTTCCCTCCCCATTCACTGAAGACTAGCTCCTGGCTGTCCAAATACCTCTATCCCTTCTCCTGTTGTCATCCCAGGTCGCTTAACATTCATGTAGACATCACTCTAAAGGCCTTGGTGTCTTAACCACCTCATCATCACTGACCTTTCCCTCTGCACCACCTCAACCCCCTAATTTAATGGTCACTCCCTAAAACCTTGTCAACTCCAACTAAAACCTTGTCAACTCCAATCTAGACATTGTGAAGTCTAGATTGCAAATACCCCACATGTCAGCCCAGTTTGTCGGGAACACAAAATCTCTGCAACAGCTTATATACTGAACCTACACAGAAGAGTGAGATCCCAGAATAGTAGGAGCAAGGAGGGGGACAGAGCACAGAGGAAGGAGGGATGACTTCAGAGAGGTGGCAGGAAGCCATGTGTTACAGAAGAGTCCACTTGGGGTGGTGTCAGTAATTTATCTACTGATCTACCTGCATATACCCATTCTCTCATTCCCTAAGGGTCAAAGTTCACCCCACAAAAATTTTGTTCTGGCACTTTTCTTGACTACATCACTTGATTCCTTCAAATGAGAGAAAACTGGTATTTGGGATTGAATGGAGCAGCTGAAATAAGGATTAGAAGACCTGAGGTCCCAAATATACTCACTTTTCCTTTGCCCACTGCAATTACTCTTCCAATCAATATACTCATGAACAGTCTTCTGACACTATCATATTTAGTGTCCTTCATTGCCTCCCTTATACAACTCAGAGAATACTAAGACCTATCACCTCCAAGATTCTTGTTTCTCACTTCCATGTGATAGTTTGGCTAAACTTCAACCTTGTTGGAATCCAACTAGCTATTTTCTTTACAAGTGCATCAGACCTTCTAAACATTACTGAAGAAATCCGTTACTGCTAACTGCAACTGTGCACTTGCACTCCAATGTTCCAAGAAGCCTAGCAACTGGCCCTAGCTTACTTTTGACTTTCTGGATGACTATCTTCACTACTCTTCCCATATCTCCTCTCATTTTAAAGCTTATAAGCTCATCTCAATATTTACAGAGAATATAAAATTTCCTCTCAATTTTCCATAAGCATATCTACCAAACAGCATGTATCTACACCTGTGTTCTGGCTTCTGTTCTGTTAGAATGGAAGCTGTCCTTGAAGTGCTACCACATAAACACAACTCTAGGATCTTCATTCTCATGTTCATCTAAAAATGCCCATGTCACCTGTGCCAAGAGGACTTGGCTCCTCTTGGTACACTCATACACTCTTCAATCTTCACATTCTCCTCCTCTATTGGATAACTTCCATGAGCATATAAACATTTTCTGGTATTCTCTATTTTAAGGAAACAACCCTAAAAACACCAATTCCTTGATGTTATATACCCATTATTTCTCTGTGGCCATTCACAATAAAAATCTCCAAAGAGTTATATCAATTTGCTATCTACACTTCCTCATTTTTTAAATTTAAATATTTAAAAATTCCAACTACTAAGCATTTCCTAATTAGGGAAATAAAATGAAGAACATCTTCACTTAGTTCTAGATTCATTATCAAACTCATTCTTAGATCTTTCAGCAATGTTCTTGGAAATACAAACTCTCAGTCTTGTCTGAAAATATCTCAATTTCTCCTTCATTTCTGAATGTTAGTTTAGCTGATAGGGAATTCTATGATGATTACACCCATTGGCATCTTGAAGATATTATTCTGTCAGCTATCATTTAATCACTGTTCCTTTGAAGTAACCTGATTTACATATATGGTTGCATTTAAGATTTATCCTTTGTCTTTTGATGTTCTTTGGTTATACTATATGTGTATTTGTGTGGATTTGGATTTGTTTTTATTTGTCCTGCATGGAGCTCATTCTACTTAATATAAGATTCATCATTTTAGAAAATAAAGTAGCAATGATCTCTAATACTATCTCTATCCCATTCTCTCCATCCCTTCTGGAACTATTCTTAGATGTTTATTGATTATTCTGTCCCCTATATCTATTAGCCTTTCTTCCACATTTTCCATCTTTGTGCTTTATTGTAATTTCTTCAGCTCTATCAGAACAATAAAGCACACTTTAGCTACAGATTGTCTCCTCTTCCATCCATTCATTGATGTTTTAAATAAATGAATACATTTTTCTCCTCAAGAAGTTTGATTCCCTCCTCCTTCTTATTTAACACATTAAGGCATGGGGTGGTAGGTCACACCTGCAACCGTAGCACTTTGGGAAGCTGAGGTGGGTGGATCACTTGACTCCAGGAGCTTGAGACAAGTCTGACCAATATAGTGATACCCTGTCTTTACAAAAATAAAACCCAAAATTAACTGGAAATGTTGACAAATGCCTGCAGTCCCAATTGCTTGATCCTAGAATTCAAGGTTATGGTGAGCTATGATCAGAACACTGTACCCCTGGGCGACAGAGCAAGACCCTAGTCTCAAAAGAAATAAAAAACAAACATACAAACAAAAACTAGTACATTAAAAGATACTGACATCATCATCCATTAGAAAAATTAAAATTAAAAACTCAATGAGATATCATTATACACCTATTAGAATGGCTAATGTAAAAAACAGCCAAACACCAGTAAGTTAGCAGAGAAACTAGATAATTCATACGTTGCTTAAAGGAATATAAGATGGTACAGCCTACTAAACTAAACATGCAGTCATCCCAGTTTGGGATATTTATCACAGAGAAATATATCACACAGAAATAACATCGTATGTTCATATATACGCCCACATACAAAACTTTACAAGAAGGTTTACAGCAGTTTTATTCATAATGGCCAAAACTTGGATACAGCCCAGATGTATTTCAACAGGTGAATGATTATACAAACTGTAGTATGTCCACACCAAGAAACACTACACAACAATAAAAAGAGACCAACTATTGATACAAGGAATAACTTAGATGAATCAGAGAAATATGCTGAATTAAAAAAGTCAATATCCAAAGGTTACATACATACTGTATGATTCCATCTACATAACATTCTTGAAATGTCAAAATTATAGAAATGAAGAACAGATCAGTGATTACCATGGTTTAGAAAGGGTGTGAGGAAAGTAGTGTGGCCACCAAAGGGCAACATGAGGAATCACTGTAGTGATGGAAATGTTCTGTATACTGACTGTATCAATGTGAATAGCTGGGTTCTGATACAGCATTGCAAGATCTTACAATTTGGGGAAGTTAGTTAAAGGGTTCACAGGATCACTGTACTATTTCTTCTGACTGCACATGAATCTATAATTACTTGAAACACTATGTTTAATTAGAAATGGGGAAAAGGGTAAATATTATATGACTGACTTCATTTATACAGAGTTTAAGTGTAAATATACTCACTATCAGAGGAGTCAAATTCATAGAGACAGAAAGCAGAATAATGGATGCCAGGGGCAGGGAAAGGAGGGTAAAGGTGATGAGTGTTTAGTGGATATGGAGTTTTGGTTTCATAAGAAGAAAAGAGTTCTGGAAATAGATGATGGTGATGGTTGCACAACAATGTGAATGTACTTAATGTTAAAGAACTGTATAATTAAAATGATCAAAATAATAAACTTTATGTTACATATGTTTTACTATTTAAATTTTGTTTTAAAGAAAGAGAAAAAGAAAAAAAACTCTTCCCAAGACTTCCTATTTACATATAGAATGAAATCTAGATTCCTTCCCAGATTCTGGGACTACAATGCCTGGGGCCTCTTCTCTATCCACTCTGCCAGCCCCTTTCTCCCAGTATTCTGACCCTACCCTTGTCTCTTCAGTTTAGCAAACACATCAGGCTCTTTCCTGTTTTTGCTCTGTCTCTCTAGAACATTCATCCTCGGGATCTGTGAACAGCTGGCTCCTTCTCATCTCTCAGCTATGGACCTAAAAGAGCAGCACAGCACAGAGGGGAGCAATGTGGACTTGGGAATCAAATGGCTCTGATGCTGACCAGCTGCTGGCCTCTTCCTGCTTTAGTTCTCATGAGGAAAGCAATGATAACTCACTGGACTACTGTGATGATTAAATAAATCAGTACATATGAAGCCCTTAAAACAGTTCCTGGTACTCAAAAATCATTAATTATTGTCATTATTAAATATCACATTGAAAACATCATAGAAATAGGCTGAATGAATGAAGGCAGACACAAAAGATCTCATACTTAATGATTCTATTTATGAAATTCTGGAACAGGTAACCCTATGGCAGTAGAACTGTGGGTTAGTGAGGGGGTGGGGCTGCAGGGAGGGTACTGACCGCATAAGGAGGCACTGGGAACTTTCTTCATTGGGATAGTGATTACCTCTATAAATACATTTCTTAAAATTCATCATGTTTAAAATATGTGCTTAAAAATACGTGCATTTTGTTTATGTAAATTATAACTCCATAAAGTGTTTTTTTTAAATGTTACCTCCTAGACAGCTGTTCTAAACCACTAAATTCAACTCCCTACAGCTCAGGACTCCCCTCATCCTACCCCATTAATACCCTTCACAACATCTATCCTTGCCTGAAAGCAGCCTGTTTTATTTACATGCCTCCACACAGGAACACATCACTGATAGCAGTACTTCCCCTATCTCATTCTCTTTTGTCCCTAGCAACCTGAGCAGTGTCTAGCACCAAGTAAGTGTTCAGTAAATATTCATGAAACACATAAAGAAATAAAGAAAGAGGGAGAAGTTTTAAAAGCATATTATTTTCAAAGTCAACTTACTATAAAAATATTATTGTAACTAGATCTACTTCATTCAAATATGAAGTTGTGACTTCCAGTGGAAGTACTAATTTAAAAAGATCTTTCTTGGAGAGAGTGAAATGAGATGACAATGATGTAATGGATGTTCACGTATTTAAGCACGGACAATTAAGAGTCAGACTGTTTCTAAGTCACCTGGGACAATGTCTATTGCCCTCAATCCATAATTCAGATAATTCCTGGCAAGTCTTGTATTGTAAACCTGACTAGAGTTTTGAAATATTTAATCTATAAACTTTGAATTTCCAGGAAAACACATGCAAGAACACTTGTGCTTACACATTCCTGTCAGGTAGGCTACAGGATGCAATTTGAGCACAAGAACCTGCAATTAAGCAAAAGAAAGGCATTGTACAGAACAAGTTTTCCTATGCTAATCTGATAACACCAACATAAATTACCTCCTGGAGGTAAGAGAACTATTGCATGGCATCAACATTCACATTTGATATCTTGAGAAATAAAAAAGAAACAAAGAAAATACATCTGAACTAAAATAACACAGAACAATTTTCTTATCAAGTTAGACTATATTTATAAGACAAATCTATACTCATCTTTGATATGCAAAGACAGCAAATTGGTTTCAGTAAATCAGAGAAATAAACAGGCATTTTTTAACTTCTCACATAAATAAAACCTATAATTACGTATTCAAAATTCTCAGTATAACTTATTCTCAATTCTTTCAAAATATTGGTTGCCCTTCCAAGACATTTTACTGCTTCATTGACATTTTTTCTCAAAATTTGCTATTTTTTCCCTTCTGCTAAGGAATTTTATAGCTATCACATGACTTTTCTTCACATTTGTTCATTCAGCCATTCTAGTACTGCATATCTGCTATGCAAACCACCAGGCCAGAAATAGTTACAAAAACAAAGAAGTTTTATCTGGTCAATATCCCAAATGGGTAGGTGGGGACAGAAAACTGAGTAAGACCTATAAATGCTAACAGTTAATTCAAGATGATCAATAATTTCTTTTCTTGTCTCAGAGTTTTTACGAAGCCATAAATTTCAAGACAATATTGTTCTTAACATTACAAGCATTCTAAAGAGTGCCTGCTAAGAAGTGGTCAAAGCAAATCCAGTGAACTACCTCTAAATGCAGGAATGCTTAGTCTTTGAAGCTTGAGAGAATTAGAACTCTGTCCTCTGGAATATGTAAGTCACAGACACTGGGACACAACTCTTAATGGTTAAAGCATGAAGGACAGATGCTAAGAGAAAGAGCTGCCAGTATTCGGATATGTGCCGATAACAGGGTACAGTCTTTAAATCTTAACTGCACTAGTCATCAGACTTCCTTATTCCTTTGTTCCATTTTCCCACCTGTTTCTTAGTGTCAAAGCAACCTCTGCTATGGAAACTAACATGTTCACAAGTTCCAGGAATTAGGACTTTGATGTCTGTGGGAGGCCATGAAACCATTAATTTTCTCTCTGTACCTTAGGTTTAAAGAGGAGCCATGTGTACTACCAGGTCCTCTCACATTGGTGCAGTTTCTCTATATACTGCAGTAAATTTTCTTTTTGCATGACATTGTCAAAGTCAACATCTATTACTTGCAGCCAAAAGCATCTGGTAGGTTTATAAAAATTTTTATATACCATTAATATATCAACAACTCCAAAGTTTAACCTAGCTGAGGTGGGGAACCTGTGGCCTCAAGGACACTTTTGGCTTTCAGATCCCCAAATGTGGCTCCTTGACTGAATCCAAATTTTACAGAACTAATCCTTTTAATAAAATTTAGATTCAGTCAAAAGGCTGCACAAGAATCCAGAAGGACTAGACCTCTTTGCCAACCTTAAGCTTAAGATATACAACTACTTAATCATTGGTTCCCCTGGGCTATCTAATATGCACCTTAAACTTAACATGTCAAAAACAAATTGCAGACACTACTAACAACATCAACTCCATATACACAAAACTCCCTTCTCCCAGAATCATTTCACAAATTGCTAACTCCATCCCATCAGTTTGTTCAGGCCAGAAATCACAGAATTATTCATGGCTTCTCCCCTCTCTCATATCCCATATCCAACCCAACAGAAAATCCTACTGATTCTACTTTTAAAATATGTCCATATCTGAGACTTTTCATCACCTGTATTCAAACCCAAATTAGTCTATTATTTCAAAATAAAAGCTGGTCTTCTAAAATAGGAGACAAAATAATCCAAAACAATTCATGGAAAAAATAATCAAAAGTAAGAAAAACGTTCAGCAAATAAAGTAAAAAGAAGAATTAGGCTGATGTAAAGAAAGTGAAATTTAGACCCAAGCAGACCTAAATTTGAAACTTAGTTCTGCCATTCATCAATGGTAGGCCCTTGGGTAAGTTGTTTAACATCCATAATCTTTGGTTCTAATGGCTATAAGTGGAGCTAATTATACCTGCCTCAGAAGGCAAGTGTGAGGATTAAAGAAGATATGCTTAAAGTAGGTACTCAATAAATAATAGCTGCTAAGACTAGTGATAAGCTATTCAATGAATTTTTTCAAATTAGGAAACATTACACTATTTCCCTTGAAAATGAAAAAAAATTCATTTAAATGTAAGCCTAAAGCTCACATTTTAAAGGTCATAAGATAATGTTAAAAATGGGGGGAGATGAGGTTTCTTCACTACATGACGATACATCACTATATTAGAGAACTGACCTGACATAAGGAGATAAAGACACATGCAGATCTTGACCTATGTTTTAATTTGTGAGAAGCTCTTTGAGTCAAATGTTCCAGCTTTTAAATGGCACGTTTGGTGTTACAGAACAGAGCTAATGCCCTGAAATCTGTGCTTACTGTCCATCTGGGCAGGAAGAACACAGAAATGTCCTTCCACTTTCAGTCAAAAGCTGCACTTTCTTGGGAGTGGAAAGCAATACATCTTTGAATGATATATAAACTTGTGGAGACAACCATACATATAGTGATTTATTTTATCTTGTACAGCAGGTATTTAATAAATGAGGGGTGATGATGAGGTAGAAAATATGAAACTAAAGGGCCTTGCATAAGTGTAAATATCCATAATTAGCCTCATCTCATCTCTTTAAAAAACAGCATACTATATTATTATTTTACTGAGATTAGAGATTTATCAATAGCTTCATGCTTGTAAGCAGACCACTTGTTAGATGTTACACTAAGTTAAAATACTACCAACATGTTTACTTTATTAGCTTACCAGGAATTAAGCAGTCCTTAGCATGCATTTGCTAATTTTTTTAAAAACTTACAAAATTAAGAATAATTTCAGTCTATGACCTTTCATGCTTCTTGAGTAAGTCTCAAGAATACAGCCATCTTGGAAAAGGGGCAACATAGCCAACTGGAGCCAGCTTTCGACAGAAGCTCCCATCCAGAGGGAAGGATAATGACCAGAAAGTACCCAATAAAGCTGAAGACCGGGAGCTGAGCTGAGAGAGACGAGTGATAATTGCACATCACCTCTGCTGAGGCAAGCTGCGACTCCAAGAAAGCAAAGTTCAGATACAAAATTCACCCCAAAGGAAAAGTGTCTGTCCCCTCCCCTGAGTTTGTTTTTTTTTTTTTTTTTTTCTCTCTGTAGGTTTTCTACAGGCAAGTGGTGAACTGAGGACCTCTTGTCTCGCCCCACAGGAGAGAGTTGCAGAAAGTGGGAACTACTTCTCCAAAGTGACACTGCTGTGACACTGAGCACTCTCTTGCTAGGCATGAAAGATGAACTAACATTTTCCCTGCCATTTTGAACTTCCAGTCCACCCTTACCCACTCACCTGATGGTCCAGAAGCCTAATCCCTGCTGAGACTGGAATGTCTGCTGTTCATTGCCAGGTCCAGGCACTGCAAGGGCCATGGTAGAAAAGCTGCAGTGTAACAGTGACCATAGCAGTAGTGCAGACAAAGGGGGAAAGTCTGTCGGGCTTGGCTCTGCATAAACCCAAACCAGCTGCGGGAGGAGGCTTGCAAGCTATGTGACTGCCTTGCTGGAACTGAGTGCCCTGCGCCCCACCCTGCTGGAGCCTTATGCCCCACGCACTGCCCTGCCAGAGCTATAGCCCCATGCCCCACTCAGCCAGAGCTGTTTGCCGAGCGCCCCAACCTACCCAAGTTGTGCGCCCTGTGTCCTGCCCTACCAGAGCCACACACCACACTCCACCCTGCCAGAGCCATGCACTGAGTGCCCACCCTGCTGAAGCCACTGGGACCACAACCTGCCAGAACCGGGCACCGTGTGCCCCACGCTGCTGCTGGATGCACCATTATAGCCACATCCCTGCTCCCATGGGAGCCGCCAGGGAGCTGCACAGGGACAACTCCCATGAAGATTCAGCAACAGTAGAGTGATCCCACCAGGTTCTAGTCTTGGACATACACCTCCCCAATTCTGAGGACTGCCAGAGGAAGCCAGACCTTGCCCTATAGGGATATAAGTGCTGCAGAGTGGCTAGGGCAAAGGCACAGTGGCTGAGAAAGAAAATCATTTGCTGATTTGTTATCCTCAGGTTCAGACTGAGCTCAGGTGGAATACTCCCCAGTTGCCATAGAACACCTGATGTAGGCAGGCCGGAGCACCCCGAGCTGGCTGGTGGCAGAGGATGGTGGCCGGGTGGAAGGGGCATTGACTTTCCTTTGACTCTGGCAGGTACAAAGCCTTGGTACATCTGCTTATTGGAAGGAGCAGTACCACAGCCCAGTGGGGTTACCAGTGACTGGGCATGAAAGAGGTGCAAGGTGGGAAAAGAGACACCAGCCCCCTGGTCCAACTCTGCTACTGGACAGGCCTTTCTGACTCCACAGAGCACTAGAGTGAGCCACATTTAAGCAGCCAGTAGACCTCTGCTATCTAGTTGCTGGAGACATTTCAAACTCTCCTATTGAAGAGTTAATACTGACTGGGTCAATTGGTTTGAAATGCCTAACCTGGGCCAATCATCCAAGGACACTCTCGGGTGGTACCCTGGTTGTATGGTAATGGGAAGGGTTGATTTTCCTCTTCTAGTTGTTGCCCGTAGTGGGTAGGGTAACTTAGTTGCTTGTATTTCTCCACAGCTGAGACTTCAACCCAGAGTCACTGATCCACTAGGATTGGACAAAACCTGCTGAACACAAGACAGAGCCACCCAACCCCACCACACCAAGCAGGTCCCCAGAGCCTCAGACTATAATACTGTATGGGTCTTTGCAAGGTTGTGGGGGGAAAAGCTACAGTCACCAGTCCCAGATCCTTGGCGAAAGGCTGGGACCACAACTCCAGGAGCCCCCAATCCAATTTCACCTTACCTGACCATCTGGCAAACAGTGAAAAATAATCATGGGGCAGAATCAGTGGAAAAACTCTGGCAACATGAATAATCAGAGTAGATCAACTCCCCCAAGGAATGATAAAACAGACACACCAGATGATCCCGTTCATAAAAAAAATGGCTGAGATGTCAGATATTGAGTTCAGAATTTGGATGGCAAATAAGATCAACAGAATGGAGGTAATGAGTGATTTAGAATTTCAAGGAGTAATTCAAAAGTTGTCTCAGGAATTCAATTAATTCAAAGACAAATTCACCAAAGATTTTGACACATTGAGATAAGAACGTGCAGCCCTCAAAGATCTGAGAAATACAGTAGAATCTCTCAGTAAAAAAATAGAACAGGTAGAAGAAAGGATCTCTGACATTGAAGACAAAGCTTTTGAATGCTCTTAAATGCTCAAAGAGGAAGAGAAGTGGAGAGCAAAAACGAACAATTCCCTGAGAGAATTGTGGGACCCCTCCAAAAGAGCAAACATTTGCCTTATAGGAATCCCTAAGGAGATTAGGTTGCTTGGAAAGGCTCAGATGATCTACTTCAAGAGATAATCGAGGAGAACTTCCCAAACATGGCAAGAGATTCTGAAATCCAGATAGCAGACAGTTTCAAAACCCCAGCACAACTCAATCCAAATAAAACATCTCCTAGACACATTATAATAAACGTTGCCAAAGTTAATATGAAGGAGAAAATTCTGCAAGCAGCCATACATAAAAAAGTAAATAAATAAATAACCTACAAGGGGAAGAATATTAGAATGACTGCAGATCTCTCTGCTGAAACTTTTCAAGCTAGAAGAGGATGGTCATCGACCTTTAACCTCCTAAAACAAAATAACTTTCAGCCCAGGATCCTGTATCCAGATAAACTGAATTTTATTTATGATGGAGAAATTAAATACCTTAATGACATTCACATGTTGAAGAAATTTGCCATAACTAAACCAGCTCTCCAGCATATTCTCAGACCCATCCTCCACAATGACAAGCATAATGCTCTCCCACCAAAGGAAACTCATGCAAAAAATTTTTCTTCAAACTCCAACTTCCACAGTGGTAAAAGGATTAAAAATGTCCATTGGACTTCTGAAACACTTGATACCAAAAATACTACCAGGCTTATCAATACCCTCCATTAATGTGAATGGCTTAAATGGTCCTCTAAAGACGTACAGATTGGCTGGCTGGATACAAAAACTCAGGCCAGATATCTGCTGCGTACAAGAATCTCATCTTACCTTAAAAGATAAATATAGACTCAGGGTGAAGGGATGGTCATCTATAATTCAGGCAAATGGAAATTAGAAAAAAACAGGTGTTGCAATTTTATTCATAGATACAATAGGTTTAAAACAACAAAAGTAAGGAAAGATAAGGATGGTCACTTCATATTTGTTAAGGGAAACAACATGATGAGATTGCAATTATTAACATTTATGCACCCAACCAGAATGCACCTCAATTTATAAAAGAGACTCTAACAGACATAAGCAACTTGATTTCTTCCAGCAACATAATAGCTGAAGATTTTAATACCCCTTTGGCAGTGTTGGATAGATCCTCCAATAAGAAACTAAGCAAAGAAAATTTAGACATAAACTTAACCACTCAACAATTGGATTTAACAAAAATCTACAGAATATTTCATTCTAAAAAAAACTGAACACACATTCCTCTCATCAGCCCATGGATCATCCTCCAAAATTGATCCCATCTTAGGTCACAAGTCTAACCTTAGCAAATTGAAAAGAAAAGAAATTATTCCTTGAATTTTCTCGTACCATCATGGAAGAAAATTTGAACTCAGTAACAAAAGGAGTCTGCATACTCATATAAATTAATGTGAATGGCTTAAATTGTCCTCTAAAGAGGTACAGATGGGTCATAGATGAGATTATGACTCATACATGGCTGGGTCATAGATGAGATTAAGAAGGAAATTACCAAATTTTTGGAACAAAACGACAATGAAGACATGAATTACCAGAACCTCTGGGATAACACAAAGGCAGTCCTAAGAGGGAAATTTATAGCATTTCAAGCTTTCCTCAAAAGAACAGAAAGAGAGAAAGTCAACAACTTAATGGGACATCTCAAGCAACCAGAAAAGGAAGAACATTCCAACCCCAAACACAGCAAAAGAAAAGAAATACCTAAAATTAGTGCAGAATCAAATGAAATTGAAAAAAAAAAGAATTATTCAAAAGATCAATCACTCAAACAGTTGGTTTTCTGAAAAGATCAATAAAATAGATAAAACTTTGGCTAACCTAACCAGATATAAAAGAGTAAAATCCCTAATTTCATCAGTCAGAAATGATAAAGGCCAAATAACAACAGACTCCTCAGAAATTCAAAAACTCCTTAATGAATATTACAAAAAACTCTATGAAAGTATGAAAATCTGAAGGAAATAAACCAATACTTGGAGACACGCCACCTTCCTAGACTTAGCCAGAAAGAAATGGAAATGTTGAACAAGCCTATATCAAGTTCTGAAATATTATCAACTATAAGAATTCTCCCCCAAAAAGAAAAGCCTGGGACCAGATGGCTTCACATCAGAATTCTACCAACCTTTAAAGAAGAAGTAACACCAATATTATGTAACCTTTTCCAAAACATATAAAAACAAGGAATAATTCCCAAACATTTGATGAATCAAATAACACCCTGATCCCCAAATCAGGAAAACAAAAAAAGAAAATTATAGACTAATATCTCAAATGAATATTGATGCAAAAATATTCAACAAGATCCTAGCAAACAGAATCTAGCAACACATCAAACAAATTATACATCATGACCAGGTGGCTTTCACCCCAGGATCCCAAGGATGGTTCAATATATGTAAATCTATAAATATAATTCAGCACATAAACAAATTAAAAAACAAAGACCATATGATACTCTCAGTTGATGAAGAAAAAACTTTTGATAATATCCAGCATCCTTTCTTGATCAGAACAAGACAACAGATATAGAAGGAACATATCTTAAACTGATAGAGGCCAAGTACAGTAAACCCAAAGACAATATCATATTGAATGGAGTAAATTTGAAATCATTTCCACTCAGATCAGGAAACTGGCAAGGTTGCCCATTGTCTCCAATGATTTTAACATTGTAATGGAAGTCTTACCCATTGTAATCAGGCAAGAGAAAGGTATACAAATAGGGTCAGAGGAGATCAAACTGTCAATCTTCGCAGATGAAATGATTGTATAACTGCAAAACCCCAGGGATGCAACTACAAAATTCTTAGAAGTGATCAAGGAATATAGTAGTGTCTCAGGATACAAACTCAATACTCACAAATCTGTAGTCTTTATATATACCAACAATAGTCAAGCTGAAAAAACAATCAAGGACTCTATTCCCTGTACTATAGTGCCAAAGAAGATGAAATATCTGAGAGCGTACCTAACAAAGGACGTGAGAGATATCTATAAAGAGAACTATGAAACTCTGAGAAAAGAAATAGCTGAAGATGTTAACAAATGGAAAAATATACCATGCTCATGGCTGGGAAGAATTAACATTGTTAAAATGTCTGTACTACCCAAAGCAATCTACAGATTTAATGCAGCCCTACTAAAGCACTTCTGTCATACTTTAAGGATCTGGAAAAATTAGCACTTCATTTTATATGGAAACAGAAAAAACCTCAAATAGCCAAAACATTACTCAGAAATAGAAACAAATCAGGAGGAATCACACTACCAGACTTCAGACTACACTATAAACCTATAGTGATCAAAACAACATGGTAGTGGCACAAAAATAGAGAGGTAGATGTATGAAACAGAATTGAAAACCAAGAGATTAACCCAGACACTTATCATCATTTGATCTCTGATAAGCCTATCAAAAATATAAATTGGGGGAAAGATTCTCTATTTAACAAATGGTGGTGGGAGAATTGGTTGGCAACTCATAGAAGACTGAAAATGGACCCACACCTTTTTCCTCTAACAAAATTGCCTCTCACTGGTTAAAGGACTGAAACTTAAGACATGAAACTATAAAAATTCTTGGAGAGAGTGCAGGGGAAACACTTGAAAAAATTGGCCTGGGAGAATACTTTATGAGGAGGACCCCCGGGGCAATTGAAGCAACATCAAAAATACATTACTGGGATGTGATCAAACTAAAAAGCTTCTGCACTGCCAAGAACACAGTAAATAAACCAAGTAGACAGCTCTCAGAATGGGAGAAGATTTTTGCAATTTATATTTCTGACAAAGGTCTAATAACCAGAATCCACAGAGAACTCAAACTTATTAATAAGAAAAGAGCAAGTGATCCCATTTCATTGTGGGCAAGAGACTTAAACTGAAGCTTCTCTGAAGACGACAGGGGCATGGTCTATAGACACATGAAAAAATGCTCATCATCTTTAATAATCAGAGAAATGAAAATCAAAACCACTTTGAGATATCATCTAACTCCAGTTAAGAGTAGCCCACATCACAAAATCCCAAAACTACAGATGCTGGCATATATGGTGGAGAAAGGGGAACACTTTGGTACTGCCGGTGAGAAAGCAAGCTAGTACGTTACTTTTGGAAAGAAGTTTAGAGAATACTCGGGGATCTAAATGTAGACCTGCCATTTGATCCTGCAATTCCTCTACTTAGGGGTATATCCAAAGACCAAAAATCACTTGGCAACACAGATATTTGCACCAGATGTTCATTGAAGCTCAATTCATAATTGCCAAGTCATGGAAGAAGCCCAAGTGCCTATCAACCCATGAATGGATTGATAAATTATGCTATATGTATACCATGGAATAATATACAGCCTTAAAAAAAGATGGAGACTTTATCTCTTTTATGTTTACATGGATGGAGCTGGAAAATATTCTTCTTAGTAAAATATCTCAGGAATGGGAAAAAAAGTCCAATGTACTCAGTACTACTATAAAAC
This sequence comes from Nycticebus coucang, assembly GCF_027406575.1. Classification (NCBI taxonomy): domain Eukaryota; kingdom Metazoa; phylum Chordata; class Mammalia; order Primates; family Lorisidae; genus Nycticebus; species Nycticebus coucang. Next base: position 64,990,631 of record NC_069791.1, on the reverse strand, counting down.
CAATTTATAATCACTCATACTTTCATATGAAAGATGAATCACAACTATAGCCCAGGATGAAGGAGGGAAGGGAAGAGGGATAGAAAGGAGGGCCGTGGTTCAATAGAGGGAGGGTTACTGGTGGGACCACATTTATGGAGCATATTGCAAGGGTACAAGTCAAATATATCAAGTATAGAACACAAACATTTTAACACTGTGATTAAGTAGATAAAGAGAAAGCTATGTTAATTAGTAAGATGTAAGCACTCCAATTTGTACAAATAATCAACACATTGAATCCCACAAAGGCATAAACATATTCATGATCTATGTATATATGACTTAATAATAAAAAAAAGAATATAGCTATCTCTTAAATATAGATGGACCACAGGTTAACAAATGAATTAATACCTATTCATATGCTACCAAGTTAAAATAGTCCTTCCAACATTAATTTTGTTGGAAATGTTATAAATGTTATAAAAGCTCCAATGTTTGGCAAGAAACCTAATTCAATTTACTTCCTCATATCTCCCGCACCATCTATCCCCCAACTTTACCCTGTCATACTGTGCTCAACACTGGAAACTTCCAAAATATTTATATAAAAATAAGTATTAGCTGCCTTTTCTTAGCCTAACACTTTACTAGGATTTCATTTTTGTTTCATGCAAATTCAAGAAGTATCTTTATAACTGGAATCAACACAAAGGTAGATACCTACGTAATTTTTAATCAAATTAAAAAAAGATAGCAGTTATCCCATTTCTAAGGACCTGGTATTTTTACTGGAATTTTAAGATACGGCTTTTATATATATTTCAATTCTTTTCATGTTTCCAATAACTAAAATAAAAACATTTATGAAATAAGCTAAGAATAGCCTAGGTTCAAGCAGGGTTCACACACCAAGGTGGAAGATTGGAACACTTGGCTTAGAGAAGGGTTTTCACAGATGCTAGAGCAGGAGAGAAAGCGAGTACAAGCCCCACAGTTACTTTCCTAATTACATCTTAAATCCATTCAACATATTATTTTACATATATCCTTCTGAAAAAAAACAAAACAAGAGTTTTCTCCCCCTCATAAATTTTTATCTGCGTGCAACCATCTAATGGCATAAATATCTGACTCTTCGTCTAAGCTTATAGCATTTCATTATTCTTTTGGAAATGTTCATCCTTAAAACCTTTATATTTGGGATATTCCCTTTATATTAGATTGCAAAATGTACATTTATGGAATATATACTAAATGTTCCTTTTAATTACTTAAAGTTCCAAATGAAGAAAACCTGTCTGGCATTAAATAAATATCTTAAATGTGAGATAGGCAAGAACACCTTGAAATAATGCTTAACTAATCACAAAGCAACTATTCTGCAATAGATGGGTGAACCACTAATTAGATGAAGAGAAATAAAACTTTCATGGTAGGATAAAAGGATATAGAGAAATAAGCAGTAATTACTATTTTATTGTCAGAGAAATAAATATCAAGCACAACTCAATAAAAATAAGAAAAAAAAACAACCCCACAACTCTATAAGTAAATTCCAGCACTCATTAAATCAGTACTTGAAGCCAAACACAACTTAGGGATACAATGACATCTTTCAAAGGGCATTCCAGAAAAAAAAAAAAAAAGAGGACCACAAAGAATAGGTAACATTGCTTTAGTTTTAGGGCATGTAACATACCAAAGAATAATTTTACGTGGTTATTTACTTAAATTGCCTAAAACTACACAGCCAGTCTTAAAATAGTTATTAAAGATTGGAGTAGGACTACTATACTAGGCTATTCTGTTTAAATAATCGGTAACCTTAAATGGTACACTTACTATATAAATAGTGTCTGTAAGTATCATTAATTATACTTGAAACTTTAATGTTTGCAGGAACTTACATTCTGTTGCTTGGAATAATCTTGTGCCCTTCTCTAAACCAAGTCACTTGAGGCCTAGGGAAGCTGGTGATAGGCAGTAAGTTTAGAACTGCTGCATGTCCTTGAGAAACCATCTTCCTCTGGTCTGTATCCATGAAATTTCCCATATCTGAAGAGAAAAATGAGCCTTTTTCAGTACTGAAATAGTTTTCTGGGAGGAGGAGAGATCAGAGATAGAAATAAGTATTCCTTACACTAACATTGCTATACTTAATAACAAAACAAGTGAGACTACCCAGTAGCACTGGGGAGTGCATATCCAGTGGTGAGTAAAGCAGGAGGCAAAGCTATGTCCTCCAAAGACCCCAAGCAGCACATCAATCAGCAGAGCCACATGGTCTGTAACAATACAACAGAGTGTTTGCAACTGACTGTCATATTGAAATGAGTTATTGAAAACCATCTTAGCACTACATGAAACAGTTTTCACAGAAACTATAATAAAATGCTTCTAAGACATCTTCCAGCTATCAACTCTGTCAAGCTAGGTTACCTTTTTGGAAATATGCATCCTTGAAACCTTTATATTTGGCATTATCTTTAAATTGGTTGCAAAATGTACAGTTATGGAATATATACTTAATGTTCCTTTAATTATTTGAAGTTCCAAACAAAGAAAATCTTTCTGGCATTAAATATCTTAAATGTGAGATAGGCAAGAACACTTTGAAATAAGGCTTAACTAATCATTAAGCATTGATTAATGCACTGGTCTATGCCCTGTCCAGTCTGTCCTGTTCTTCATGACAGAGGTGACTGATTATCTCTTTAAGAGTGTTTCTAGAAGCAATATTTGCTAACCACTTAAGAGTTTACCGAGAGTTCTCTCACTCCCATACTATTGACTTAATTTTAGGCAACTGTTTTGTTCTGGTTTTTGTTCTTCTGGTTGAAAATATTTCAAAAATAGGATCACAGGAAGAAAACCCAACCAACAAAATATCGATATAAATGGCTAATTTTAAAATTAACATTTGAAATTTTTCAAAAAATTTCCATATTGTGTTGATAGATAGATGAATGTGTATACAAATAAATATGGCAAAATATTATATTTTATTTAAATGTATATGTGATAAGGGATAGGATGGGGACTCAGGGAGATAAGAAAAAAATATGGCCTTCTGGATAAGAAAGTTAAAAATAGCCCTGAATCAGAGTTTCGGTCAGGACTCAGTTAACCAAGTCCATAAAATATAGTTTCCAAATTGAGACACAAAGTGGAGCAATGGTCATAGTTACAGAAAGGTACACATAGCAAATGTCAAAAACATCACAATACTAATAGACCATCATATAATTGTCAGAAAAATAGCAGATAACTATTATGGCTAAAAAGAGAAGGAAAAATGGACACTTGGCAACAGAGATAATCTTGACCAATGAGAAGTAGATAAGAATGGAGGACCAATGAAAAACTTTATAGACAACTGTAGGCAAAACTAAGATAAGATTCTTAAACTTGTGTACTGCCTTTGTATGGCCTCTCTTCTCATTCACCCTTTTCTACTCTCTATGGAAAAGTCTATGCTTTATCTAAGCTTTAAAGAAACTTTGCTTCTGTTCTGCTACACTGGAGAGTTCTGGCTGCTTTATTTTCACTCCCCCTTCACTTTAACTGAACTGAACTTGCTAATTCTGTTGAGTAATTGGACCAGGTCTACTTGACAGCTTGAAGGTCTCAATAGCGCATAGAAGAGCTCCATTATCAACAGCTTTTTTGATTCAAAAATTTTCTTTGTGATAGTGTATAAAATTTGAGAGAAAGATGAAATCAATGAAACAGATTAGAAAAATATTCATGGTTTATTTTTATTTTTATTTTTTTTACTTAGTCTTTTGTACATAGATCATAAATACATTTATGCCCATTTCAGTGTGTTGATTATTTGCATAAATTGGAGTGTTTACATCATACTAATCAGCATAGCTTTCATCTCATTTACCCAATTATGAAATTCCTTGTCAAAGGTAAGGAGAAAAGATAAAAAAAAAATCTAAGAGCTAAAGAAGGGGTATCTAACCATTTTTTTTCTGCTGCACATTGGAAAAACACGAGGTGTCTTGGGCCACACATTTAAATACACAAACATTAAGCAAAGCTGATTAGCTTCACCCCCCCAAAAAAAAAGGTCCATGAATATTTTTCACAATATATGACAGCACAGATAAGCAAAAGAAGTCCTCAAAAAATCAGCATGCAGCCCACACAGGGGTCAAGTTGGATACTTCTGATAAGGATAAAACAAGGATATAAATAATTAACCAAGTAAAGCTGAGAACTCAGTTTTATAAATTAGAATTTAATATATAAATTTGAAGCTCTTATTCAAATGTGGTTTGAGTATTGATCTGAATTCTTTATGAATTATGATTTCAATTATTCATATGGATGAAAGTCCTGAATTTTTCTGCATGTTTACTGAATGACTTCATCACCACAGTTGAGGAAAATGATTCAATCATTTTTCTACAAATACATAGCATCAGCACCTCACTCAGCCATTAGACTTACTATAGAATAGTAGACTAACTAGATCATCCTATTTTATATAGTAAATAGAATATAGTATTAAATACTATATAGACACTGAAATTTACAGACACTAAACTATATAGACACTGAATGTTACAAACTTTAACTGAGATCAAAACTAACAAATGAGGAAATATTATAATCACTGAATAGTACAGCCAAACGTAAGAGCCCTTTAATGTTCTCTGTCATTTATAATGACATATTAAAATATAATTTTAAAATTTTATAACAGTTTTTGATTACTTTTAAAACAAAAAATATTTTGGATATAAAATCAAAATGTAATAAAGCAGATAGTACATTTTAAATAGATCCTATACTTCATAGATTTTAGATAAGAAAAAGGACAAAATGCTTTGTATAGGCCAAATTCTCACTCCCATTTCTCCTAAAGATTACACTAAAATTCAAGCTCCCTGGATTTTGATATCTCCTTTGGCTACTTCTGAAAGTTTAATTTTTCAAAGTAGATCTTCTCAGTAATGAATTAATAATTCTCCGTAACATTAATACCATCTGTGATGTTTAATATTCCTGTACTTTCTTATAGTGTATCAGAAGGATTTCTAAACAAATCATCATTACAAAGAATTTATATATATATGGGTTTAACTTTTTATTTAAAAACATTTTGAATACAAATATATTATATACAAATACATTACATGCAGCTGATTCATAAAAATGAAGGATCCTTTACTAGTTTGTTTTACCCTCCCCAATGTCTAGAGGTTCCTTAGTCTTTTCAATAGGAAAAATGTGGCACCCGCCTCATTAAACCCCTCTCCTGACCAGCCACACTAGTTATATACTTACCTCTCAAACTGATTTTAGCAATTATTCTGTTCTAAATAGAACCAAAGATAAAAACTCCTATAATGGTTAAAAGTCATCTTGATTTCTCCCCATAGACACTTTGTTCTTTAACATTTGGAGATCTCTTTATAGTATACATACATGCAACTTGGACTTCTGATTTTCTTTGCAAGAGTGCTCCCATTCTGTTTCGCACCACGCAGCGGTAAAATCCAGCATCAAGCTTCTGTAAAGATGGAATAATATACCTGCCAAATACCAAAAAGTAGTGTTAGTGGTTATATGTAGAATAGCACTGCCATCTCATCTAGTAGGGGCCCAAATATTTTGTTTTCGGTAATACCTTTGTAATCCTTCCCTAACCAAGACACTAATTACACCTTCAATTTATTTCTGAGAGTATTTCATTGATAGCTATCTCCCAACGGGGCTATAAATATTACATGAAGCTAGGGTCTATGTCCATTTTATTTGTCATTTTATCCCTGGTGTCTATCACAGTGCCATGCACATAGGAGATAATACTCATGACGGGCTGCATAAATGAGAAATGCTAAATAATTAAAAGTCATTGCATTTAAACTAGCCCTTTCAATAAAAAATTATTTATAATTCTTTCTGTAGAATTTCAAATTTTCTAGAAATTACTTTTGGAATGGGCAAACATCTTAACACAATGCGTCACATAGCTCTGTATGAAAGATTAAACAGTACTTTCAGGAGATAACAAAGATCACCGAGGCAAAGAAAGCAATAGCATAAGGACACACCCTTCTCTCCAGTCACCAGTGTGGACATATCTAGACATAATTTATATACTTTCTAGTCACATTTCTCCACATGTGGCCTAATATTAACTTTAACTTTTTTTAGATGACATAAAGATTATTGCATTTGTATTTTCCATTCATGCGGTCATAGCAATTATCTTTCAAATTATGACTTATAACATTTTAGTATATTTTCAAAGGAAAATGAAATTAAAATATATAGTTTTCATAAAATCCCTGCTTTATTTTTAAGCGTAAGGGATATTTTAAGTATGGATCCAAAAGTATGTAACGAAATATATCCAATGACTACTTGAAATGAGTTTTACAGCTCCTGAACGCCACACCTTCTAAGCCATCTAAGAATGCACATGAATTAGTTTTTAGACCATGTTCACTAACAAGTCAAGAGTAAGGTTTGAACAAACCATACATCTGATAAAGAGCTAATATCCAACATACACAAGGAACTCCTACAACTCAATAAAGACAGACAACCCAAATTTTAAAAGGGTGAAGAAACTGGGCACAGTGACTCATGCCTATAATTCCTGCAGTTTGGGAGGCCAAGGCAGGAGGATTTCTTGAGACCAAGATTTCAAGACCAGTCAGGGCAAGACCTCAATACCCATTTCTATAAAAAATTAAAAAAATATACCTAGGTATGGTGGTACACATCTGTAGTCCCATTTACTCAGGAAACTGAGCCAGTAGGTTTAGGCTACAATGAGCTATAATTGTGCTATTGAATCCTGGGTGACAAAACATCCTCCTATCTCAAAACAAAGGAGGAGGTGTTAACATTCCTAATCATCAGGGAAGTAAAAACCCAAACCACAATTATATATCATCTCATACCTATTAAATATTGGCAAGGATGTGGAGAAAAGAGAACCATTGTACATAGTAAGAATATAAACTGGGGCAGCCACTACATAAAATAGTATGAAGGTTCCTGAAAAAAATTACAAATAAAACTATCATATGATGCAACAATCTTACTTTATCCAAAGGAACTAAAGTCAAGATCTTAAAGAAATATCTGTACTTTCATGTTCATTGCAGCATTATTCACAATAGCCAAGATATGGAAACAACTCAGTGTCCGTCATCAAAGAATGGATAAAGAAAATGTAGTATATACATGTAATGGAATATTATTCAGCCTTAAACAAAGAAAAAAACCCTACCATTTGTGACAAAATGGATGACCATAGAGGATATTATGCTGTGTGAAATAAAGCAGGCGCAAAAGAAAAAAAACTACATGGCACCACATAAAAGATGAATCCAAAATAGTCAAATTCACACAAGCAGAGAGTGAAATGGTCACTGCCAGGAGCTATGGGAAAGGGGAAATGTGGTGTAATCAAAGGGCATAAAGTTTTTATACTAGAGGAATAAATCTTAGAGACCTACTAGATAGCATAGTGCTGACAGTTAATAATTCTGTATTGGATATTTAAAATTTACTGAGAAGATAGATCATATGCGTTATTATAACACAAAAATAATATAAGAGATAAAGAAGGCAGGAGGAATCTTCTGAAAAAGATAGACTGGTTTATGCCATATTTTGTGGTGATGGTTTCACAGGTGTGTACTTACCTTGAAACTCACCAAGTTGTACATAATAGACATGTACAGCTTTTTATGTGTTAATCACATCTCATTTAAAAAATAAAAATAGAATGTATGTACATTGCAACTGAATAAGTTAGAACATATTCAGATGCAACGAAAAAGTAAGACTTGAGGCAGGGATACTTTTTATGTATCAGGAGGTATCTATCCTAAGAGAGAAAAAGCGCTAAAATCCACTCAAATAGTAGCTTACTTTTTGAACAAGAGAAAAGAAAATGCAGTGATGCTATCTTTTACAAAAACAAAATGCTCTGATAGTATTAGTTATCTATAATTCAAAGACATTTCCTCTTACAAACTATGACCAGAGAAACTTTTTAAAAAATTGGATAATAGGCAAAGTATACCATGCTTTATTTGTTCAGATCCTAAGCATACTAATGGTTCAACTTTTTATTCAAGTATGTCCAATTAGTCAACTTCAAAAAGGAACCGATAGACATAATTTTTCAGTGAAGAAAACTTTTGAACAATAGAGATAATTCAACATTGAACACGTATTAATCCAAGTATGTTCGTCCCTCTCATAATCCTATGGCACAATTAGTAAAATCTTTAATGAAAAGAAAAAAGTTTTAATCTAAATTTTTATAAGAATGGTTCACCTGAAACAAAATTAACTAGTAAATACAATCAGAATAAGATCAAATTGAACACAAGTCAATCCTATGTATTTAAATTACACATCGAGACTAGAAGGATGAACAGTTTTCATTGTTATATACTATGATTACAATAGAGGGGAGTTTTGGGATTAGGTTAAAACAAAGCTAAAAAAGGTTTAAAAAAAGAAATAGTACAAGTCATGGGAAAACAAATTTGAAAAACTACAAAGACAGTTTCATCATTGCAACTTAACTGTATTTATATAATTATTCCTCATTCTTTTTGCAATATCTAAATAGATCTTAAATTCTTATGAATTTGAATAGTAATCTTATGTAATAAAGCACAAAAAAGCACTACTTTCAAACAGGGAGAAATAGACACAAAATTGAATATTAAGCATATGCTGTTACATATCTTTCTCTTTAGTGTCTCACCAGGGGAAAAATAAACAAAATAGTTACATAGTCCTCCACCTACTGGGGAATTCCTATACAAATTATGTTCATGAACAGATGAAAATATTCATTGTAAGTCTACTGTTTACAAACACACATTTTAAGCAGAAAAAGATTTCTGGCTTTTTATAAGAAAGTATGCTAAAATCTTAGCACCATATGCCAACAAAATATAGAAAATGCCTGTTTCTATTTCAAATCAAAATAGCAGGGAATGTTTGCATCACTGTATCAAGGCTAAATTCTACTTGACTAACAGAATGTGTTCCAGGGCCAGTTCATTATCAAAAATGGCAGAGAAAATCAAACACAAAATCCCAACAAAAGTAAAGAAATGTTCATTTCTACTAATCAGAATACCTCAGTCATGAAGTAGTACTCTGGCAACTGGAACTACCCCAGACTTTCGGCAGGAAGTGGTATCAGGTCCATTTCAGCTCCTGAACAATTGTTTGGAGAAGACATTTGATATTATTTGTCTTCCTAGAATCTGAATCACTTCCTCATATTTGAAGAATTCTCTATGCTATGAATCTTGATAGAGATAAATCTTATCTCAAATGAAAGGCGAAAAAGACCACAGATGGATATTCTTAGAACCTTGCTTCCATAAGGCATAGGTATGGAACACAGCATGGCCAATTGGACACATATACTCTGAATTTCTAAATCTGGGGCTGTGATGCCGAGAAACCGGCTAAAGGCAAATTCATCTGACAACAACGGTGGTGGGGACACACAGGAGCACTAGACCAGGGAAAACAGTATATGTGTCTAGTGCCAACTGAAGCTGTAGCCCAAGCACTGGTGTCCAATGTTGAGTGATGCCAGCACCAGTACCTTATGGGCCTAGATTTAAGGGTGATTTTAGCTCGATCTGTGCCTACCCAATCTCCAGGATGCTTATTGATAACAAGAGCAACCCAACATCTGCAAAATAGCTCACCTAAGAGGAAGCTTGTTTCTGTTACTTGTTTCTGTTACTTTTGAATCCTTCAAAATTCTATGCCACAAAACACAGATAACATAATTTTGTCTAAAAAAATTTCTGAAGTTTTTCGGTGATCATTCTACAAAAAAATGGTCAAAGAAAGCCTAAATAATGCCTCATTGAATCATTTCTTGGAAAAAAAAAATGGCTTCCTAGTAAGACACCTAAAAATCACAGGTGATAAAGAGTCCAAAAAACTGAGACAAATTAAACTGGTATAATGTGTTTTCCTGAAGGTGAAGCACTAATATTTTAGAAAATGCCTGACAAAATACTATCTATGACGATTGTTCTTTCCAACAACAATTAGATATTATCACTAAATATACATACTACAGTATATTTTAACCAACCATCAGTGATTCTCAACCTTCCTAATATTGCAATGTATTTTCATTGTTAAAAAGGGGTCGCAACCCACAGGTTGAGAACCTCTGATATTGTCAGGGAACATAATTCAATTCATAAGAATTTTCACATTTCCTAAAATTAGATGTAAGATTTCCTTCCTTTAATGGAGGGACGCTGGGGGTTATCAACACCCATTTTATGCCACTTCAGATAAGACTATTCTATAGAAATGTAATTTATGCCGGTATGAAAATAATTATTTTGCATGAAAATAAACAAGCAAGTACTACGATAAGCTTTTGTATATTGGCCCAAAGCATATTCTTATCCTTTAAGTGAAAAATAGAGCTAAAGAAAAAATAACTGTAAGCCAATTATATTTTTCTTGGAATCAACTCAGGTTCTTTGTACAATGAAATGATAAATATATTTTCAATTTTATTTTTATATATTTTCTGTATGAAATTTTTAAAAATAGAAATAATTAAAAGTGGGATGAGTCTATAGTTAGCTTTTACCTCAAGCAAAATAACATGTAAAATCTAGACTGAAATTGGTTAAGAAACAGATGTATATGCAATTTTGAAGGTGCATATAGTTCACTAATAAGTCATAGGCATTGTGAAAGTTCAGTTATGTTTTCAGTTCTTTAAAAAAAGTTGGAATAATCAGTATAGAGATACAAGGTATTCAATAGGCATACTGTATGTACAAAAGTTGTTTAATCTGCATTTTACTTATTTTATACTAAATTGAGAAGGGCAATAAACAAATCCCCCTGCGGATAGGCTAAGAGTCTACAGAATTTATAGCAGTTGTTTCAGGAACATAAATATAAGGAATATAAACCACCCAGGGATCAATTAGATTTTAACTTTCCAAAACCATTTTACTGACAATATACCACCAATAACTGCATTTAAACTTTATCTTCATTAATAGTTATAAAAGCGAATTCAAAGATTTAAGAGTTAGTATTGAAATGTTCCTAAGACTTTTTTTCTGTGGATCCTGGGTTAGGCGATTTTCCCCAACATAAAGCATTTCTGGGGGATCATTTCTTCTTCATTCATTCCTATTTTTCCTTATTAATTAGGAGGAGAAAATGTGAAATCCATATTTAATGAAACAAGGGCACATGACTAGAACCAGCGTAACAAATCTATTGTTTGGATTGAATGAACTCTTAAGTCAGTTAAGAATGGAATTACAAACAAATCTATCAAAAACAATATACTGAATATTGTTGTGGCGGAGAAAAGATGGCTGACTGAAGCCAGCTTTCCACAGAGGCTCCAGTCCAGAAGGAGAGTTAAAGAACAGAAATTTAGCAAGTAACCAGGTGGATTTGAGCTGCACCAAGAGAGAAGGTTGAAGAACGCACATCAACCCTGCTGAGGCGAACTGCAACCCCAAGGATACAAACAAAAGGTACAAAATCCATCACCAAGCAGATGGGAGTCCCCTCACCCATGAGAATGGCTCGGAGTGCCCAAAAAACAAGCCAGCAGAGTTCAAAGGTCCTCCCACTACACTCCAAAGGAGAGACCCTCTAAAAACTAGACCTACCTCCCCTTCTAGGGTGCCATGGCATTCTCCTGCCAGGCATAAAACTGTATAAAACTATATATATTCTCTACCTGCAACTCTGAGCTCCCAGTACTCCCCTCTACTCTCACTCTAAGGTCTGGAGGCCTGTCCCCCAGAAGTCCAGATTCTTGGGTGATTTCTCGAGGGGTGTGGACAGAGGATTGTCAGCCTATAGACAAAAGAAGACAGGAGGCTAGAACTGACAGGGAACCGAATACAAACCTGCAGGAGCAAAGACAGGGCCTGAGGCGCAGGCTCTGAGAACTCAAAACAGCTTCTCTTCTGCAGGGGAATTTACCAGGGACAGAAACAAATTCCCACAAAGTTCTTCTATTCTCTTCTGTCAGTAACATCAATCAGGGAGGGGCTAAAACTGAGTAAACAACCACCAGCCTCCATCAAGCACCCGAGGTTGTTAGGAATCACATCCCCCTGCTAGATAGAGGCAGAGCACAGTGACCTGGCTGGCAGAAATAGATTTCCTTGTGATTTAGGCTGGTACAAACCCCTAGAGTATTTATTCACTAAAGGTAACTGGGTCAAAGCCCTGTGGAACTATCAGTGACTCGGTGTGACAGAGGTGCAAGGTGGGGAAGGCAGCATCAACCTTCCAGACTGACCTATTTGCTGGGTGGGTCCTCCTAACTCCACGGAGCACTGGAGCAACGCATATCAGAGTAGTTACCAGACACCTGTGATCCAGTTGGCAGAGACCTTTTAAACTCTCCCACCTAAGACAGGTGCTGACTGAGACAATTGATTTGGACCTTTTGAACTGAGCCAATCGCCAAAGGACTATTCAGGTGGTGCCCTGGGTCTGTGGTTGTAGGAAGGTTTGATTTTCCTTTTCTAATTGTTGCCTGTGGGGGGCAGGGTGACTTAATTGCTAGTATTTCTCCACCCAGAGTAATTGTTTCAATAGGGTTGAACACAGACCAGCTAAAAACAAGACAGGACCACTTAGCCCCACCACACCAAAAAGGTCCCAGTTTCTCAGGCCATAGCACTGTACGGGTCCTCGACAACACTACAAAGCAAAAATCAAATGATGTAAAACAATGAAGGGGCAAAATCAGCAGAAAAACTCTGGTAACATGAATAACCAGAATAGATCAACCCCCCCCAAGGAAAGATATGGCAGATGTAACTGAAGATCCCATTCATAAACAGCTGGACAAAATGTCAGAAATGGAATTCAGAATTTGGATTGTAAATAAGATTAATAAAATGGAGGAAAATTTGCAATTAGAAATTGGAGCAATTCAAAAGTCAGAATTAGAAATACGAGGAGAAATTCAAAAATTGTCTCAAGAATTTAATGAATTTAAAGACAAAATCACTTGACGCACTGAAGCAAGAAATTGCAGCCCTCAAAGATCTGAAAAATACAGTAGAAGCCCTCAGTAACAGAGTGGAGCAAGCAGAAGAAAGGAATTCTGACACTGAAGCCAAAGTTTTTGAACGCTCCTAAACTCTGAAAGAGGAAGAGAAATGGAGAGCAAAAATGGACCATTCTCTCAGAGAGCTCTGGGATAATTTGAAAAAGGCTAATATCCACCTCATTAGAATCCCTGAAAGTGATGAAGTGGCCTCGCTAGGCACAGAGGCCCATTTCCATGAAATTATGAAAGAGAATTTTCCAGACATGCCAAGAGATTCTGAAATTCAAACATCAGACAGTTTCAGAACCCCAGCATGACTCAATCCCAATAACAAATCCCCCAGGCATATCATAATTAACTTCATTAAAGATAATATGAAGGAGAAAATTCTGACAGCAGCCTACAAAGGGAAGAATATTAGAATGACTGCAGATCTCTCTGATGAAATTTTTCAAGCCAGAAGAGGGTGGTCATGGACTTTTAATCTCCTAAAGCAAAATAACATTCAACCCCAGATCCTGTATCCAGCTAAACTGAGTTTCATTTATGATGGAGAAATTAAATACTTTAATGACATTCATATGGTGAAGAAATTTGCCATAACCAAACCAGCTCTTCAGGATATTCTCAGACCTATCCTCCATAATGACCAGTCCAACCCTCTAACACAAAAATAAACTCACTCAGAAACTTTTGATCAAACTCCAACTTGCACAGTGGCGAAAGGATTAAAAATGTCCACTGGACTTTTGAAAAACTTGATACCCAAAATTTTACAAAACTTATCAATAGTCTCCGTTAATGTGAATGGCTTAAACTGTCCTCTAAAGAGGCACAGGTTAGCTAACAGGATACAAAAACTCAGGCCAAATATTTGTTGCATACAAGAGTGAGTCACATCTTACCTTAAAAGATAAATATAGACTAAGGGTGAAAGGATGTTCATCCGTATTTCAGGCAAACAGTATTCAGAAAAAAGCAGGTGTTGCAATTCTATTTGCAGATACAATAAGCTTTAAACCAACAAAAGTAAGGAAGGATAAGAATGGTCACTTCATATTTGTTAAGGGTAATACTCAATATGATGAGATTTCAATTATTAATATCTATGCACCCAACCAGTATGCACCTCAATTTATAAGAGAAACTCTAACTGACATGGGCAACTTGATTTCCTCCAACTCCATAATAGTTGGAGATTTCAACACTCCGTTGGCAGTGTTGGATAAATCCTCCAATAAGAAGCTGAGCAAAGAAATTTTAGATTTAAACCTAACCATCCAACATTTGGATTTAGCAGACATAAACAGAACATTTCATCCAAAAAAAACTGAATACACATACTTCACATCAGCCCGCGGAAGATACTTCAAAATCGATCATATCTTAGGTCCAAAGTCTAACCTCAGTAAATTTAAATGAATGGAAATTATTCCTTGCATCTTCTTGTACCAACATGGAGTAAAAGTTGACCTCAATAACAACAGAAATCTGCATAGGCATACAAAAACATGGAAGTTAAAAAACCTTATGCTGAATGATAGCTGGGTCTGAGATGAGATCAACAATGAAACTGCCAAATTTTTGGAACAAAATGACAAGGAAGACACGAATTATCAGAACCTCTGGGATACTGCAAAGGCAGTCCTAAGAGGGAAAGTTATCGCACTGCAAGCCTTCCTCAAGAGAATGGAAAGAGAGGAAGTTATCAACTTAATGGGACATCTCAAGCAACTGGAAAAGGAAGAACATTCCAACCCCAAACACACTAGAAGAAAAGAAATAACCAAAATTAGAGCAGAATTAAATGAAATTGAAAACAAATGAATTATACAACAGATTAATAAATCAAAAAGTTGGTTTTTTGAAAAGGTCAATAACACAGAAAAACCTTTGGCTAACCTAACCAGGAAAAAAATAGTAAAATCTCTAATCTCATCAATCAGAAACAACAAAGATGAAATAACAACACTCCTCAGAAATTCCAAAAATCCTTAATGAATATTACAAGAAACTTTCTCAAAAATATGAAAATCTGAAGGAAATTGACCAATACTTGGAAGCACGTCACCTTCCAAGACTTAGCCAGAATCAAGTGGAAATGTTGAACAGGCCCATATCAAGTTCTGAAATAGCATCAACCATACAAAACCTCCCCAAAAAGAAAAGCCCAGGACCAGACATCTTCACGTCACAATTCTACCAAACCTTTAAAGAGGAATTAGTACCTATATTACTCAACCTGTTCCAAAATGTAGGAAAAAAAGGAAGACTACCCAACACGTTCTATGAAGAAAACGTGACCTGGATCTCCAAACCAGGAAAAGACCCAACAAGAAAAGAAAATTATAGACCAATATCACTAATGAATATTGATGCAAAAATATTCAACAAGATCCTAACAAACAGAATCCAGCAACACATCAAAACAAATTATACATCATGACCAAGTCGGTTTTATCCCAGGGTCTCAAGGCTGGTTCAATACACGTAAATCTATAAGTATAATTCAGCACATAAACGACTTAAAAAACAAAGACCATCTGATTCTCTCAATTGATGTAGAAAAAGCTTTTGATAATATCCAGCATCCCTTCATGATCAGAACACTTAAGAAAATTGGTATAGAAGGGACATTTCTTTTTTTATTTTTTTAATTTGTTTTAGATTTTATTTATTTTTGTATGTGTGTGTGGTTTTTTTTGTCCGGGGCTGGGTTTGAATCCACCACCTCCGGCATATGGGACCGGTGCCTTTCCCCTTTGAGCTACAGGCGCCACCCAGAAGGGACATTTCTTAAACTGATAGAGGCCATCTAGAGCAAACCCACAGCCAATATCCTATTGAATGGAGTTAAATTGAAATCATTTCCACTCAGATCAGGAACCAGACAAGGCTGCCCATTGTCTCCACTGCTCTTTAACATTGTAATGGAAGTTTTAGCCACCACAATTAGGGAAGAAAAGGCGATCAAGGGTATCCATATAGGGTCAGAAGAGACCAAACTTTCAGTCCTCGCATGTGATATGACTGTATATCCGGAAAACACCAGGGATTCTACTACAAAACTCTTAGAAGTGATCAAGGAATATAGCAGCGTCTCAGATTACAAAATCAACATTCATAAATTGGTAGCCTTTATATATACCAACAATAGTCAAGCTGAAAAAACAGTTAAGGACTCTATTCCATTCACAGTAGTGCCAAAGAAGATGAAATATTTGGGAGTTTATCTAACAAAGGACGTGAAAGATCTCTATGAAGAGAACTATGAAACTCTAAGAAAAGAAATAGGTGAAAATGTTAACAAATGGAAAAACATACCATGCTGATGGCTGGGAAGACTCAACATTGTTAAAATGTCCATACTACCCAAAGCAATATACAATTTTAATGCAATCCCTATTAAAGGTACACTGTCATACTTCAAAGATCTTGAAAAAACAATACTTCGTTTTATATGGAATCAGAATCAAACTCAAATAGCCAAGACATTACTCAGAAATAAAAACAAAGCAGGAGGAATCACGCTACCAGACCTCATACTATACTATAAATCGATAGTGATCAAAACAGCATGGTACTGGCACAAAACCAGAAAAGTAGATGTCTTGAACAGAATAGAGAACCAAGAGATGAAATCCAGCTACTTACCGTTATTTGATCTTTGACAAGCCAATTAAAAACATTCAGTGGGGAAAAGATTCCCTATTTAATAAATGGTGCTGGGTGAACTGGCTGGCAACCTGTAGAAGACTGAAACTGGACTCACACCTTTCACAATTAACTAAGATAGACTCTCACTGGATTAAAGATTTAAACTTAAGACATGAAACTATAAAAATACTAGAAGAGAGTGCAGGGAAAACCCTTGAAGAAATCGGTCTGGGCAAGTATTTTATGAGGAGGACCCCCAGGGCAATTGAAGCAGCTTCAAGAATATACTACTGGGACCTGATCAAACTAAAAGGCTGCTGCACAGCCAAGAACACAGTAAGAAAAGCAAGCAGACAGCCCTCAGAATGGGAGAAGATATTTGCAGGTTATGTCTCTGACAAAGGTTTAATAACCAGAATCCACAGAGAACTCAAACGTATAAGCAAGAAAAGAACAAGTGATCCCATCGCAGGCTGGGCAAGGGACTTGAAGAGAAACTTCTGTGAAGAAGACAGGCGCACGGCCTACAGACATATGAAAAAATGCTCATCATCTTTAATCATCAGAGAAATGCAAATCAAAACTACTTTGAGATATCATCTAACTCCAGTAAGATTAGCCTACATCAGAAAATCCCAAGACCAGAGATGTTGGCGTGGATGTGGAGAAAAGGGAACACTTCTACACTGCTGGTGGGAATGCAAATTAATACATTCCTTTTGGAAAGATATTTGGAGAACACTTAGAGATCTAAAAATAGACCTGCCATTCAATCCTATAATTCCTCTACTAGGGATATACCCAGAAGACCAAAAATCACATCATAACAAAGATATTTGCTACAGAATGTTTACTGCAGCCCAATTCATAATTGCAAAGTCAAGGGAAAAGCCCAAGTGTACATCAATTCACTAATGGATTAATCAATTGTGGTATATGTACACCATGGAATATTATGCAGCCTTAAAGAAAGATGGAGAATTTACCTCTTTCATGTTTACATGGATGGAGGTGGAACATATTCTTCTTAGTACAGTATCTCAAGAATGGAAGGAAAATTATCCAATGTACTCAGCCCTACTATGAAACTAATTTATGGCTTTCATATGAAAGCTATAACCCAGTTATAACCTAAGAACAGGGGGAAAGGGAGGGAAGCGAGGGGCAACGTGGGCAGAGGGAGGGTGATTGGTGGGATTACATCTGCATTGCATCTTACAAAGGTATATGTGAAACTTAGTAAATGTAGAATGTAAATGTCTTAACACAATAACTAAGAAAATGCCAGGAAGTCTATGTTAACCAGTGTGATGAAAATGTGTCAGTCTATAAAACTAGTATATGGGGCCCCATGATCGTATTAATGTATACAGCTATGATTTAATAAAAAAAAAAGAAATATTGTTAATAGTTTTAGATGGGATAAACATATTGTGGTTATATATTTTTAGAGTTCTCTTTTAGGTATACATACAGAAATGTTTGTAGATGAAATTATCCGATATCTTGGTTTTACTTCAAAATACCATTGTGTTAGGAGGTAAATAGATGAAACAGGACTACCCTGATGTACTGTTTACCGAATCTAGGGCTTATTATGCTATTCCCACTACTTCTGTTAAGGTTTGAATTTTTCTATTAAAAACGTTAATTAAAAAAAAAAAAGAATATATTGATGTTTTTAGGGTTAAAAATATTTCCCTGCATGATTATTTACTTAATTCTTCATAATGCCAGGTTCTCTATGGACACCAAAAATATTTGGTACTATCATATCAAGGATTAAAGTATGAGGTAAGTATTAATTTCTATACAGTCAAAAATATCCATGCTAACACATAATGGGAAAATGACCTACCCTACTCTTTAAGTAATTTAACATAAGAAAGTGCATTTGAAACACAAATTTAAAAAGCTCCTACTTGTCTTATCTGAAATCATTTGTCAACAATAAATTGTGATACAGATTATTTGGTTTTTCTGGTTAAAGTTTTCACTTAGACTCCACAATTATCACTACAGAAAAAGAACTAAAAGGGATTAATTTTTTTTTTTTTTTTTGAGAAATTTATTTATTTATTTTTGGTTGCAGCCGTCAGTGTTGTTTGGCAGGCCCGGGCTGGATTTGAACCCGCCAGCTCAGGTGTATGTGGCTGGTGCCTTAGCTGCTTGAGCCATAGGCACCGAGCCAAAAGGGATTAATTTTTTAAATCTAAATCATTTCCATTGAGAACTATAAAAGGCCTAATGCTAATTGTGTTCCAGAAATTCTGCAGAAACAATCATCTGCTATGACCAAACAGTGTTTAAGCAGGCAGTCAAATTAAAACCAGACATAAATACAAATAATAAACAACTCTGTAGAAGACGTATAAATACATCAACATCAGATACCTAAAACAAATAAGCTAGCACAAGTTCATGCCATATGCATTGAAAGTCAATCTTTGTTACTTTAATTTGGAATGAGATAACAACAGTCCACCCACTTTTAACTAATATATAATTTTCAGATTTTTTTTGCCAGAACAGAAATGTAATTGATTTTTATATTGATTTTATATCCTGTAACATTGCTAAATCACTTATTAGGAGCTATTTTACAGATAATCACATTTTCTGTATAGATGATCGTATCACTTGAAAATGAACACAGCTTTTATTTCTTCGTTCCACCCATAATCTAGATCAGTGATTTGCAACTGGTGTGCTGCAACAGTGGTATGCCATGACACTTCTTAAGTGTGCTGTGAAAATTTTAAAGATCATTAAATTATTTTCAAAAGAAGTTCAAAGTATAGTGTTTTTTTACTCTTTTTTGTTTTTCAACATAATTTAAGTGGGCTGCAGAAGTTAACTATAGGTTCAAGTGTGCTGTGAAATAATAAAAGTTTGAAAAATACTGATCTAGGCAATGGGGGTTTTTTTTGGCGGGAAGCGCGGGGGTGGGGGTAAAGAACGTTTGTTTATTTCTTTGCTTTACCACAATGGCTAGTAACTCAAGGACAAGGGATTTGTAAATCTGGAAAAAGTTCAACAATATTTCTTCAAATATTTTTCCTCTTCCTGCCTTCTTTGTAATTTCAAATTATACATATATTAGGCCAAAGTTTTCCCATAAGTCATTAATGTTCTTTTCATTGTCTTTGTTTCTTTTTTTTTCCTATCTGCCTTTCATTTTGGATAGTTCTATTGCTTTAAGTTTATTAATATTTTCTTCTGTAATGTCTAATCTCCTGATAGCTTATCCAGTATGTTTTTCATTTCAGAAATTAAATTACAACTTTCATCTTCAGAAGTTTGATTTCTGCCTTTAAATATCTTTCAAGTCTCTACTTCAATTTGATCAGATGAAATAGTTACAACTTCTTCATTGTCTTTCTCTACCAAATCTAACACCTGTTTCAGTTCTTTCCTGTTTCCATTAATTGATTTTTCTCCTCACTTTGAGTCATGTTTTCCTGCCTTTGTACATGCCTGATAATCTTTGATTAGAGTGTAGACATTGTGATTTTACCTTGTTGGGTAATGAATGTTTTTGTATTCCTATAAATATTCTTGAGCTTTGTTCTCTGATACTGTGAAGATATTTGGAATTGGCTTGATCCTTTCAGATCTTGTTTTATGAGGGAGGACCAGAGAAATATTAGGTCTAGGGCTAATAATTCTCCACTATAGACCCAAGATAATTCTGTATATTTTATCAAACAAACCCATGAATTATAGTATTTTTCTGTTTGGCTAGTGAGAACAGCTCAATGCTATGAGAGCTCAGAAAACTACTATCTGCCTTGAGTAGTTTCCTCACATGAATGTGCTCATGAATATTCTGCCCAGTGCTCATCAGGAAGCCAATGAAGGTCTACAGAGTTCTTTCTCTGTGCAGCCCTCTCCTTTCCAGTACTTTGTTCTGAGAAATCCAGCTGCTTTGATCTCTCCAAACTCTCATGTCTTCAACTCAGGGAGTCCTCTCGGCAATTTTCTGTGCCACAGCCTGAAAATTCTTTCAAGGCAGTTGATGGAAAAAAAATCACAGGGCTTAGCTTGTTTTCCATCTCTCAAGGATCACAATCCTTCATTCCCAATGTCCAGTATCTTTAAAATAATTGTTTGTATCTCTTGTTCAGTTTTGACAGTTGTTTCAGATGAGATAGTAAATCTGATCCCTGTTATTTTATCTTGGCCCAGGCTTCTAGTTTTTAGAGGAAGCCAGAGCAGGAGAGGATTCAGCATTAGGATTAAACTGTAGTTCTGGAAGTTGACCTTTCACTTGAACCTCTGATGTTGCCAGAGATATCTCTTATGGATAAGGATGTCCTGGGGGAGTCTCTAGTAACCCTAAGGGAGAGTCAAGCACAGAACTTTGAAGTTCTGGCACAAAATTATGCCACCTGCAGCAGGGAACCACCACATATACAGAAAAGCAACCCCTGGTGTGCTTAATACAAACTGATGATCAAAGCATGGATATTAAGAAAATCTGTAGCTGGAAGTAACTATTATGAGGGAATTATTATCAGAACTACATAGAAAGACATAGAAAGACAACTCTCTCAACTATACGTAGTCCTCACCAACTGACAGAACTGTTAAACACTCAGGTATGGGTTTATACATACCTGAGTCACCTCAGCTTGAGCATGAGTCACCTCAATGCTGAAAATGGAGATGTCATGCTGTAGTGCTACTCACAGTGGCCAAAAGGGACATGGTAAAGAAATATTCTCTCAAGTGAACAGAGCTTCAAGAAGTACCTTTGGTCTTTAACTTTGAATAGAGAAAGGTTTTCAGAAGGAATGGATTGAGAATGAATATAAAGACACTCGGGCAGTGACAAATGGCTTGGCTGATGGGAAAGAGGCCTCCAAAAGGCATGACTGGAAATTCAGAAACAAGAAAGTCATATGTTCATAGATCAATCGGGGTGGATGCAGTATGTGGATCTTTTAATATCCCTAGAGAGTATTCACTTTAGATAAGGCACTCATCAATCAATTAAATAGGATGACTCAACTGTGGACATCATTTGGATTTTTTTCAGCTAATGAAATTGGATATAAATCAGTCACGTTGGGAAGGACTGAAGTTATGAATGGGTCCAATACCATTGGCTGTTCCTCATCCAATGTAATCTTGCTCTTAACACAACTAGACGCCAAAGTACCAATAGTAGATACTGATGTTTAGCCATCATTACAGCAACATTCTTTGCACTGGTCATATGTGCCTGGTCAATTACATCTGACCCTTCTACCATGGAAGCCTGCAGTCATTCATCCTTATCAAACTCAGTATACATTCTTGATATTGATTTGCATTCCCTACTCATTGATTCAGCCATCACCACAATTTGACAGCTTACAAAATACTCAATCTATAAGGATGGTAGCTTGTACATCTTTGCCTCAGATCAGGGACTCATTTCACTTTTTGAAGGAGATGTAAAAACAAGAACTTCTCTGGGAGATGCAGTAGACTATATACATCGTACCACCTAGAAAGTAGCCACGCTAATGGTATAAACCAGGTGTCCTCAAACTGCGGCCCGTGGGCGACATGAAGTGGTGTGAATTATATTTGTTCCCTTTTTTTTTTTACTTCAAAATAAGATATGTGCAGTGTGCACAGAAATTTGTTCATAGTTTTTTTTTTTTAAACTATAGTCCGGCCCTCCAACGTTCTGAGGGACAGTGAATTAGCCCCCTGTATAGAAAGTTTGAGGACGCCTGGTATAAAATAATTGAGAACAACACCTTGTAATGTTGGTTTCTGTTTTCCAAGATGTATGTGTTGAATAAATGGCTGTGACTAAAGAGTTACGGTATGACTGGCCCTATTTCAATGATCTATTTGTGTTTTCCAACCTTAGATTCTTTTAAATTAGAGGTCTTGGTTCTTAGGTGGAAACATTTACAGAAAGGGATCCAGAGAATTTGAATCTATAATTTATTCTGGTCCTTTTGTGCTCTTCATGCCAGTGAGCTAGTGGGGAAATAAAAAATGAAGTTCCTACACTGATGTAGGTTAATGACCCTGACTATCCTAAGACACTAGGGTTGGTATCACATAATAGAGACGAGGAGGAGAGAATTCACTGGGGCACCTGTTAGTGCTTCTAAGAACAGTTGCCATTATAGCATCCTTATGGTAGCAAAAGCAAGGCAACTAAAAGCAGAGATAAAGAGTTAGGTCACCCTAGAAGTAAATAAATTGGACTAGCTGAAAAGTATGCAAAGAGTTTGGCTTATCTAGAATGAGGTGGAGAAGAAAGAGAAAAATAAGTATCAATTATAACCTCAAGATTTGTTCAAATAATAAGAAAAATAGTTTTTTCCCACTAACCCTCTTGAATAATGTCCTTGTAGAAACTATAACTATCTTCTTAGAAAGGACTCTTTGACAGATTGGACTTAATAGTAGGTATAAGTAATACTGATAGGGTCAAAGAATAGACTCTATTTGATTTTCTTGTGCTTCATTTCAAAAATCCTTTTGGCCCCACCTTTTACTTGAGCCACTGCTCAACCCAACAGTTCCAGATACCCTTGAGTGACTTCATACTGGTGCAGTTGGCAGCACCTGGCCTTAACCCATGCCTTTTTCTTGCTTCCTGTTCTGAGGATTCTCTAGAAACACAACCAGAATGTTTAGTTACATACTACACATTTCTAGTTATCTTGAGCTCATAAGAAATGAAGGCTAAGGACCATAAGGCCAATATTTATAAGTAAGGGAGCTGACAGCTATTTTCCTCTTTCATACTTTAAGCTGTACATTTCTAAAATGCATTTCATAATTTTACATAGAAGTTACAAACAAGGTTGAGTTCTAATCACTTACAATGATCACCAACCTGATAATATATCCTTACATTGGTGTCTTCCTTCCTCCCTGTTTCATTGCCTCACCTTTATTCCCAAATAAACTATCAAATGTAATCTATGTCTCAAACACCATTCTCAGAGGATTCCAGGTTGTCAGAAATATAACTGTCTGATATGTTTCAAATTTTCCTGGCTTGTCATTCAAGTTGTAATAATTATTTAAGCATACAGGAATCATAAAATTTTGTTTAGTTATCTGTAATCTGTTTTTGGAAATGTTTTATTTTTTAATTTTTTTTATTAAATCATAACTGTGTACCTTAATGCTTTTGTGAGGTACAATATGTTGATTTTTTTTATAATTTAGAATACTTACATCAAACTGGTAATATAATCTTCACCTCACTTACTTATTTGTTGTGTTAAGACATTTATACTCTGTTAATAGTTTTGACCTGTACCCTTGCATTGTGCACATCAGTGAGGTCCCACTAAAAACCCTCTCTCCTCCCAGCCTCCCACCCTCCATCACCTCTCCCTCCTCTTCCCTCCTTCTTTTTGGACTATAGTTGTGTTTTATCATTTATATGAAAGTGTAGGTGATTATATATTAGTTTCATAATAGTTTTGAGTATATTGGATATTTTTCTTCCATTCTTGAGATACTTTACTATGTTCCAGCTCCATCCAGGTAAACATAAAAGAAGTTACCATCTGCATAATATTCCACGGTATACATATACCACAATTTGCTAATCCATTCATGGGTTGATGGGCACTTGGGCTGCTTCCATGACTTGGCAATTATGAATTGGGCTGAAATAAACATGGTGGTGCAAATATCTTTGTTGTAAAATGATTTTTGGTCATGTGGATATATACCGAGTAGAACTGCAGGATCCAACAGCAGATCTACTTTTAGCTCCCTAAGTATTCTCCAAACTTCTTTCCAAAGATCAGATTAGCTTGCATTCCCATCAGCAGTAGTCAAACTGGGAAAAATAATCATGGGGCAGAACCAGTGAAAAACTCTGGCAACATGAATAATCAGAGTAGATCAACTCCCCCAAGGAATGACAAAGGAGATATGCCAGAAGATGCCATTCATAAACAAATGGCTGAAATGTCAGAAATAGAATTCAGAATATGGATGGCAAATAAAATGAAAAGAATGGAGGAAAGACGTAAATAGAAATCCAAAGAGTTGTGCAAAAGGTGCCTAAAGAAATTAATTAACTCAAAGACAAAATTTCCAAGGATATAGACACAATGAGAAAAGAGCTAGCAGAGCTCAAGGAAATGAAAAAGTTATTTGAGGAGCTCCAAAATACAGTAGAATTCTTCAGTAATAGAGGGACATAGGCAGAAGAAAGGATCTCTGAAATTGAAAAGTTTTTGAACATTCCCAAACACTCAAAGAGGCAGACAAATGGAGAGCAAAAACTGATCATTCCTTGAGAAAGTTCTGGGTTCACTCCAAAAGATCAAACATTTGTCTTATAGGAATTCCGGAAGGAGAAGAGGATGGTCCTAAAGGCACAGATGCTCTATTCCAAAACATTTTGGAGGATAATTTCCCAAACATTGTAAGAGATACTGAAATTCAGACAGTACATAGTTTCAGAACCCCAAAAAGACTCAATCCAAATGAAGCATCTCCTAGACTCAGTGTTATTAACTTTGCCAAATTTACTATGAAGGTGAAAATTCTGTAATCAGCCAGACGTAAGAAAAGTATAACCTACAAGGGGAAGAATATTAGAATGAGTACAGATCTCCCAGCAGAAACTTTTCAAGCCAGAAGAGGATGGTCATTGATCTTCAATCTCTAAAAGCAAAACAACTTTCAGCCCAAGATCCTATATCTAGCTAATCTGAGTTTAATTTGTGATGGAAAAATCAAATACTTTACTGACTTACATATGTTGAAGAAATTTGCCATAACTAAACCAGCTCTCCAGAATATTCTCAGACCCATCATCTATAATGATCAGCCCAATGGTCTACCACCAAAGTAAACTCATTCAGAAAGACTTGAATAAAACCTAACATCTACAATGGTAAAAGGATTAATAATTCCACTGGACATTTGAAAAGCATGACAACCAAAACACTACCATGCTCATCAATTCTCAATTCACGTGAATAGCTTAAATTGTTCTGTAAAGAGGCACTGGTAAATTTTTTCAATGGTATTATACTTTCTCCTGGTGTGCTGGTTTAATTACACTTCAATTTGTAAATTTACTCCTTCAGTGTATCTGAAATTTATTTTGATGTTTAAAGATCTATTCTGAATTTTTCTAAATAACTGACTTTTTGCCATTGGTCTGAATGTTTGTTTAACTATATATACATTATATATAATGCCTATCAGAGTCTTGCTCAAAGCTCTCCTCTGGAATATTTCTCTTTATTTTTATACCACTAGAATGCTATTTAATTATCATAGCATTCTAATATGCCTTAGCTTCCAGGAAGAAAAACTTCTATTATTCACCTAATGTTTTTAAAATTTGTACGCATTATTTTCAACTTATATTACTAGATGAGCTTTAGAACAATGTCATCAGTCAAGTTATCTCCCAAAAATCCTATTAACATTTTTATTGAGATATCCTCTTGGTATTAAGCTTATTAAAAATCTCATTGGTATTAGCTTAAACTTCTATGGTGATTTCAAAGGAAATGGCATTTTTATAATGTTTGGATTTCCTACATAGAAACTTTTATATTTCTCAGTGAAGTTATATACTTTTCACCAAATTCTATTCATGTCCTATATGCTATTCCCAGGTATTTTATAATTTTTTTCCAGGGTAGGGGACTGTTCTACCTAGGCATGGCCATGCAGAGCCAATTCCAAATTCATATCAGAACAGGTTTTACTAAATAAGGACCCCATGTCCAGCCTCCTGCCCAGTCCATAGCCCAGCTTGCTCTGCCCATAGCCTGCAGCAGTCTTCCCTAGAGACATGTCTCTGGGTCCCTCAGTATAATTTTTTATTATTATGAAATTTATTTGTCTTTTTATGAAACATAAAGTATAACTTTTATCTTAACTATTCCTACTTTTACTGGAATAAAAAACATCCATCAAATTGCTCTTTTTAATACTCTCATAGAAAGTGAACTACAGAGATAGGTCACATAAGAAAACTATAAAGTTTTTAGCAATTAGAGTATCCAATTACTCCTCCTGATATAATAATAAATATTGTACCTAGCACTAAACTCTTGGTGTGTGTATACTGAACATAATTACAACAGAATATAGTAAATGCCTTCTGTAAAATATTGATATTAATCCTCCTATGACATCTATGTAAACTTGGTTTAATTACTGAATTACTATCAATTTGCCAATGTAGGGACCTGTGCCTAAATATAGATATGGGCATCAATATAAAATATAACATATGAAACTTGCTGAAATTCACTGTGAAGTTTGTATCACTGTAGCAAAGAAACTGCTAGTTTTACTCAAAGCCAAAAAAATTTTTTTATATTATTTTCTCTTTATAGGGTTAGCATTTTCATAACTGACACCAAAGCATGGAAAAATAAGGGCTCACTTTCAGGTAGGAAACAACTACCATTTTCATAAACTATCCCTGTTTTTCAATCTGAAACTTAGAAAGGTCTCATGAAGGTTAACACATGACAGCTGAAGGTGCTTATTGGAAGGAAGTAGATGAAAGAGTAATTCTGAAAAAATAGCATGAGATTTTTAGACAGGTATTATATCTTGAAAAAAATGATGACAAAATATGATGGCTTCTTGATAACCCATCTCAGTGTCTAAACCCTTCAGTGAACAGAATATAATTCATCACATCCACCCCAAACAATTGTTGCTTCAGAATAACCCATTTCTTCTTATCATGTTTCCAGTGAAATAGTAGTGAAGTATATAACTTATTTTAGTGGTCCATATATAATGAGTTACTCCCTCAGTCTTGTTTCAACACAGCCAACAATGCATTTTCCTCCTGTGGATTACCTATGGTATATTTCAAATGAACAAGTAAATTTACTAGTGGAAGGAGTGATGCAAAGAGAGTTCCACCTCTCTCTGCATTTTTAAGTAATTGTTAACTTAAATTGTTTTATCATAACTAGTTGCATATATATATATATATATATATATATGCCTATATATGATAATGAAACATTCCACGGTTTGTTATTGTAAAATAAAACTTTATACAATTGTTTTAAAAATGGATGTCCCTTGACTTATGATGGGGTTATATCCCGGGTTTTTCTTTTTTCTTTTTTTTTTTTTGTGGTTTTTGGCCAGGGCTAGGTTTGAACCTGCCACCTCTGGCATATGGGATCAGCGCCCTACTCCTTCAGCCACAGGCACCGCCCTGATGGGGTTATATCCCAATAATCCTATCCGTTGAAAAAAAATCATACATTAAAAATACATTTAATATATCTAACCTACCAAACATCATAACTTAACTAGCCTATATTAATGTGCTCAGAACACTTACATTAGCCCACATTTGAACAAAATCATCTAACTACAAAGCCTATTTTATAATAAAGTATTGATATCTCATATAATTTATTAAATACTGTACTGAAAGTGAAAAACAGAATAATTTTGCACCATTATGAAGGCAAAAAATTGCTAAGTTGAATCATTGTAAGTTGGGTACTGGCTGTGTAACCAATGAAATATAAATAATGATTTTCTATAAAGAAAGGAACTCTTTAATAGTTAGAATTTTGATATTGGTTTTTTTTCACTCTTTCACCACCAAGATATAGCCCCACAGGGAGATTCAGATAAGAGAGTGGTGTACTACTTTTGCGAAGTGAGAGAAATCATTATTAAAGGTCATAGGAAAAGAGAAATGACTTGGTGCCTAGACAAAGGCATAAATTTCAGAGACCACACATATGGAAACTGAAGGCCTAGAAAATAGTTCCTTGCCCTCTATTTATGGTATGTACCCCAATTTGAAGGCCACTGTTATAAATTATCCACATCACTACTTGTTTCTATTGGAAAAAATGATCCATTCCTTTTTTCCTGGGACACATAAAACATTGTCATTTTTTTTTTTATGAGAACACTGTGAAGTGGGTTTTATTATACCCATTTTACAGATGGGAAAAGTAAGATCAAAATGGGTAGTGTGTCCAAAGTCACACAGATAATAAGTTGAAGGGCAAGTACTTAAACTCATTTGTCATCAAAGCCAATTAGTTGTACATAGTTCTCATTTTTAAGTTCGCTTTGTTTGCTTTTGCTTTTTTAAATCTCTTCTAACATACCCAGCCCCATTATGTCTATAGTAATAATGTATAGTGTTGCCCAGAATTCATTAAAAAATTGCTTCTATGCCAGAAAATACACTGCTTTCCATTCATTAGGACATTCTGAATGAGGTGTAATCATCCCCCTTTTGCAGATACAATGCTTTGTTTCAGCTTACAGAAGGGCTCATGGGCGGCCTTCCCTAGGTCACAATTCTGATGGCAAAAGACAGTACCAGTGGGGCTTTCAACCCAAGATTGTTTGATTTCCAATATGCTCTTAACTATTATAACAAATTGCTCCCCTTAAAACAGATACTCTAACACAAGATAGGCCTAATGATGTAAGAGGAAGTCCCAAACTCACATGTTTAAAGGGCAAGTAGACATTGGAAATTAGCAGAACAAGTGAGGGGCTACAGAAAGGGAAGGGAAGGGATAGAGAGCACTGAGGAGAACCAGGGAGCATCTCCTCTTTTGCTAGGGGCAGCTCTGCATATCTTGCTCCTGTGTGGGACTATAGACTAGTCTAGAGAGGCCAGAAAGAAGGCCTTTTTTATAAAAACAACCAATTATTTGTTGGCAATCAATTAAAAAATATACTGTATTTATTTCCCACATATATTTTTAATTGCTATTTTAGAAAACATACACATAGAAAACACAGACACACAAACACAATCTGAGCAGGCTGAATATGGTTCATGGATCACCATATTACAACCTCTGAAGTAAAGAGAATGAGTGGGTGGGCTATTCCCCATGTTGGAAACTCATTATTCTATTTAAAATACCTCTGTACAGCCAATTCTTTCTTATTTCATCTAAAGAAGAGCATGGCAATGCTCATTTTGCTGACTTTGGAGGCCTCTTGGACTTTTCGGGTACCACTAGCTCTCTGTCCTACTCAGAACTACAGCATCTAGTATAATAATCCTTATGAAGTACAAACCTGAGAAGCTCTCAAGCACTGTGAAATACTGAGGCTTGAAAGGCAGCATTGCTGCTTCCTGAGTAGAGCCATACCTCAGACTGAACCTCATTTCCAGCTCTGCCCCAGTCTCAGCCCTTATATGCTGCCTCCACATTGTGCCCATGCCATGCACATTTTGTCCCCTGTGTTTGGCACATGACAGGAGTAATACAGAGTACATTGGTTTTGCTGCTTAATACATCTATAGAGGCTCTTTACTCATGCCCATTCTCCCATAGTTCCATTCTTTCCCATCCCAACTTGAAAATTTAGCTAGAAAAGCTTTGGTTGACTGACTACTCAAAGCTCCAAAGTTGCCAACCTAAAGACCTCTATTTAAACATTGATAATTTGATAGGAACAATATGTGTGCTTAGGGTGGTTTTCCACTTTATCATATTAAAGCTGTTATGTGCCTTCCCTTGTAACTACAGCTTTTCTGTATAGTAGCTGCACTAACAGACTTACTACTACAAATATGATGGACTTCCTATGTATAAATACAGCTTATACCAGAATAGTAAATCACATTCTAATTAAATGTTCAAATCTATTCCTTTAATCTTTAATGCATTAGAAATTCAATACATTTTTACCCGCTGTACTATTACAGCCAATAAGTGAGTACCCTAAACACATCAACCTGAAATGGAATCTTATTTTCAAGCAGTCAATTACTTGTATTCGCTGCTATAGGTGGTGAGTTCACTGTCATTGTGCATCCACTTGAATTCCAAAGGCCAGCTTCCTTCCGCGAGGCAAGTAAGAACAAGGCGATTCCCTTCCAGGTGAATCTGTGGTAGGCCTGGCTCTGTTTTAAAATATGGTGCAACATCATCTGAAAGAATAAACATTTTTTAAAAAAAACTAAATGAAGTATATGTGAAAATGTCATTCATTCAATTAATAAATCAATTATTTAAGCAAATATAATTTTAAAACACAGAAATGTAGCAATGATGGCTATTTGGCCTAACTAAGAAGCAAATAATCCTTGACCCCCTAGAAACATGTGACACCCCACATAATATTTCAAAATCCTGAAGGCTCAAGGATACCACCATTACAAAGTATCTGACAGGTTTATTCAAGTTATTTCTGATTAATGTTAGCTTATCAAAGGAACATACTTGGAAATCCTTGCTCATATAAGCCTTTAAATTTAACCAGACAATCTATTTTCAAAATAAGAATTAAGGGTAGGTAAGCTACAAAAGAGAAATTTCCTCATATGATTTTAGTTGGTTTTTCTAAGAAGTTAACGAGGGTAAGCAAAATTAACATACATACATACCAGACACAATTACAATCTATCTCCCACCCTCCCACACACATACAAATGGTCTCTTTGAGTGACTTTCAACCTGGACACCTATTGTACATTTACACAATGGAATATGAACCAACAACAAGCATGAACCAACTATCGTTGCACACAACAATGTGGGTGAATCTTGAACACACAATGTTGAGTCAAAGAAGCCAGAAAGAAGAAAAGGTTATAGCATATGCTTTATTTCATTCAAAAGTTTATAAAAGCTCAAAACTAGAAAAAAACAAAACAAAAAAAACTTATCTACAGCATCAGATCTCAAGATAAGGGTCATCTCTTAGGGATAGGATACAGGTAGGGCTGTATGTACCAAGATGGCTTATGGACAGCAAGTCAAGGTTTATTTCTGTAAGGTTACAGAGGTTTACTCTGTGAAAATGTATAGAATATTACACATGATTTGTCCATCTTGCAATTATACTTCAATAATATTTTTAATATGGAAGTAAAACATGTGGCTTCTAACTCTAGCTCTACTGCTAATTAGCTCCATGACCTTGATCAGGACACATGGAGTTTTGTGCCATCATTAGCAAAATAAATAAGGTTACTTCTCATTTTTCTATAAAAATCCCAGGTCTTGGCTGGGCGTGGTGGGTCACACCTATAATCCTAGCACTCTAGGAGGCCGAGGCTGGTGGATTGCTTGAGCTCATGAGTTTTGAGACCAGTGCCTGAACAAAAGTGAAACCCTGTCTCTACTAAAAATAGAAAAACTGAGGCAAGAGTATCGCTTGCAGCCAAGTTGGAGGTTGCTGTGAGCTATGACATCACAGCACTCTACCTAGGATGTCAGCTTGAGACTCTGTCTCAAAAAAAAAAAAAAAAGGCAGCGCCTGTGGCTCAAAGGAATAGGGTGCAGGCACATATGCTGGGCTGGAGGTGGTGGGTTCAAACCCAGATCCTGCCAAAAACTGCAAAAAAAAAAAAAAAAAAAAATCCTAGGACTCACCTGATTAAGGTGGTTCCTGTCTACTTCTCAGGCTTTTCCCCCTCTCTCTACATATGCTGAGCCCCAGGCATATATCCCATCTTCCACATTTAAACCCAGGCCAAACTCCTTCCTACTTCTATGGCTTGAATGTCCCCTCCACAAATGCCATTGTGACAGTTATTAAGAATGGGACCCTTAAGAGATGATTAGTTCATGAGGGCAGAGCCCATACTTAATTTCAAAATTTTGATAATTTATTGGTGAAGTCCCTAAGATGAACTTTAGATTAAATTACTGCTATTATTAAGGGAGTGGATTAGTTTTCTCAGAAGCAAGTTCTAGATAAAAAGCATGAGTTCATCCCCTATTCTCTTTCTCTCTCACAATCACTTGCCCTTCCAACTTTCACCATAGGATAATGTAGCATGAACCTCATCAAATGCCAGTGCCATACTGTTGGACTCCCAGACTCCAGAACTGAGCACCCAACTTCTATCAGTTATAAATTACCCAGTCTATTATATTCTAACAGCAGAAAATAAATTAAGACAACTACCTTAGAGCCTTTGTACTTGCTCTTTTTTCCACCTGGAATGTTCTAGACATGCTGACTTATTCTCATCTTTTAGGTTAATTAAAACTCATCCTTCCTCCCAATTAACTCATATGAATCATTGTTTATTTCATTCATAACAATTATCAGATTTTAAAATTGAAGTGTTTATTGATTACACCATAGTATATCACCTGTCTTGACCACTTCTGAATTCCCAGCAACTAAAACAATGCCACAAAGTAGATATTGAATAAATATTTGTTGAATGAATATAAGAACACAAATATCAGAATAGCCAACATTTATTATTTTCCGTGTGTAAAGCGCTTTATATATATTAGTTTAATTTCCAAAAAGCCCTAAAGAAAAAGTGTCATTATTATATCCATTTACAAATAGTAAACAGAGGCATGGAGAATTTAAGTAATTTGCTCAAGGCTACCCAGCCAGTAAGTGGTGAAGTTATTATTTAAATCCAAATAATCTGGCTCCAGAACATATCAATTTATATATTATTACATCAAATGTCAGATTTCACAGTAAGAAAACATTCTTCTCAAGAACCCATACCTAATATCAAGTTTTTGATAATTTATTTGTGAAGTTTTACTAAGCTGGACTTTTATACTAAATTACTGTATATTTAATAAATTAATCAAATAACATACTGACAATGTTGAAATTGAGACTGTTAAAATTGAAATTGTAGCTACATATTAAACTGTCACAACTAAAATGAATACATAGAATTTAGAATTTATTTTTCCATTGTGATCGCTGTAGTCCTCGTAATTGGTATATCACTAATAGAGTATTTCCAACCTCTTACTAATATTAATTCACATATTCAAATAAATAAAGGTTAAATTGCAGCTGTGACTATGATAAAAACTTACAGTGGGCAATTTAACCTAGTCAATGACAGAGAATGCAGGAGCTGAGAGCTAAAAGATCAGTAGGAGTCAAAATGCTCAGAAAGGAGTAGAAAGGCCCTGTGGTGGAAGCTGACATGGTGAACAACCTTCGGATATACAAAAGAATGAAAAGAAATTCTTATTTTGCAGGTACAGAGAGAGTGAATGGAGACAGGCTGAGTAGGGCCCAGGTGGTACACAGATTTGCAGGCAAGGCCAGCACAAATCCCTGTTTCCATGCCATCCCTGTGTGATTATCAATGGCACTCATTTCACATTCAAAAGTATTCTTGCTCACACCTGTGGTGCATATTATAGGGGTATTTGCGAAACTTGGTAAATGTAGAATGTAAATGTTTTGGCACAGTAACTGAGATAACGCCGGAAAGGCTATGTTAACCACTGTGAAAGGCTATGTTAACCACTGTGATAAAAATGTGTCAAATGGTTTATGAAGTGAGTGTATGATGCCCCATAATCATATCATTGTATACAGTTATGATTTAATAAAAAAATTAAAAAAAAAAAAGTATTCTTGCATGAATGATTAAATGATCACCCCCATTTACACACCCTCATCAAAAGTACTATCAATATTATTATGATGGTGGTTGATAAGCTTTTATACAAAAAGACAGCAAAAAAACCCTTCGAAGGGATTGTGGTTTTAAAAGAATAATCTGGCTTTAACGTAGAGAAGGAGTTCAAGAGGGAGGAGAGTAGTCAAGAAAGCACTTCAATAAACCAGGAAAAATGTTCTAAAAGTGATGGAGGTTGGGATTGGGCCAACGTAATAGCAGGGATTGTGGTAGAGAATATGAAGAGAAATGGGTGGCTTTAAAGTAATACTTGGTGGGTAAAAAAGATTCAGTGTTATACTGATTAGAAGGATGAAGGAGAGAGAAGTGTCAAGAAGGATTCCTAAGTCTCTGGCTTGTGTAATTCTCTCTTCAAAAAAATGCATTGATTCTATTCACCTGACCCTATAATTAGCATTAGGAATACAAAGAGTATAAGACACAGTCCCTGTTCCACAAAGGCTAGAATTGAGGTCTGACACAAGAATATAAACAGTAAAAATGATAAGTACCATGACAAATACATAATTAAAAGTCAGGAGAAGTCAATCCTTGTCCTATTCCAAGAGTTCCCTGCTTCTGCTGCATATAACATGCTTTAAGCATTATTTCAAGTGCATTCTTAGGTTTGACTGTCAGCTTTTTTGCTATGTAGTTCAGCTAAGTTAATCTCTTATGACCCAAACAGTCTAATAAAGCTGAACTGCAATAGAACATAGATTTGCTACCTTGGGATTTACTGAGCTACAGACTTTATTAATGTCCTGCCATTTGCCCTCTGTTTAACAATACAAAAAGAAATGCCACTCCATATGGTTTCAGTGTCCTACACAAATGAGGCATAAAAGTACATCTTTTTGAAAGGAAAAAGCTTTAAGATAGAAGCTCAAGAATTCGAATTTTGTTTTACAAGTGACAGAGAATCATCGATTTAATACAGTAGATGATAGTCTTGAATTTAAAAGATATCACAATTCAATTTTCACAGATTTTATAGTGAACAAAACATGCTGAAACTATGTACAAATTATAACGCTGGGGTACTCGATTCTAGCAGAGAAAAAAAATCTTCATAATGAATAGTTCAATATATATAGTTGGTAAACAATTATCTTGTGATGCTAGTGACTGCCGAATTTTGATTAGCACAGATGCTAATATATAGGGTGGCCATAAAGTTTGTGTGCAATTTAAAATAGTGTGTAATATAAAATTGCACCCAAAGTTTATGGAAAACCTGTAAAAGGAGGAGAGACAGCAAATACGTCAATGCTCTGGAATTTTTAACATCTTAGTTAAAATTATTACCACAAATATTTGAACATAGGTTAACCAATGTTGACAGTATCATATGGTTACCCCTCTAAGACCAGCACTATTTATCTACTGAAACACAGTAGATCATGGGCATAAAGGCAACAAAATACAAAAGCTTTGGTGAGAGAAAGGGAGAAAAGAGGATTAGTATTAAAGTCTGCACAGATCTCCTACAAAATCATTTGATCACTACATAATTTAACTGGGGCAAAGAAAAATCTGAAAGATCCATAAAGAAAAAATAATGATTGACTTACCTCTGTGGTAAAGTTACCAATCTCTGGCCTAAGGAAAAAGCTAACGGATGGTCTCCTTAATGTTCTTTGAAGGGTGTATGTGTGTATGTGTGTGTGTGCATGCACACATGAACCTAAAAGTGTTTGTGTTTTAAATAACTAATAGACATCCCCTTCCTCAAGGAAAACGAGCAGATATTAAGCAGACTTCTGTATTCTAACAATGAACATCATAAGACCCCAGATAGAATTACTAAGGAAAACTGTGTAATTTCCATTTTCACATACTTTTACATAGAACATAAACCATTTATGAAAGACGAAATCTTATATGTCTGAATAATACAGATTTAAAGATCTTCCAAACAAGAGGAATGGACTTAATGTATTCTCAAGACAACATTATAATTTTATGATATTTTATTTTCAGATATAATGTAAATGGGTTTAACTTTACCTGCTTGATGCAAACATAATCTTCTGCTCCCCTAGAAAGGGATCATGACCCATCTAATAGAGGAGAGAAATCACTGACCCAGAAGGCGCTAGAATACAAGCAGTGCCAGGACAGAGCCTCCCCTAACAAGAGGATGGGAGACTTGCCACGGGCTTTAATTAGCTGCTCCATAACAGAAAATTGAGAGTCTATTACCTGAAACCCTTTTATGGCAGAATGGATAGGAATCAACTACTAGGTACCAAGAAAGTCAAGCTTTAAGTTCTTCTTGCCATGTGGCCAACAAGAGCTTCACTAGGATAATTATTATCTATTCAGTTACTTGCCCTTTTCTCCTCCATTTTAAAGTGATAATGAATAAAGAAATATTAATCAACCTCCACTTAGCAGAGGAATCAACTGTTCCACAAACAAGGGGGCTGCCTGAAGCAAATTCCACATGTTCTGGCAAAGTAACAATGATATTTATTAAGCTGTTGTAATCAGCACTGTCAATCAGGTGAGGGTCTAGCAGGGGATCAGGAATCCCAGCAAGAATGCAGCAATCAGCTGGAGCAGGACCTTCTATTACTGAGCTCTGCTTTGCCACTGCCGAATTTCCCAAGGTAATTTATGTTCCAGTTTAAATTACTAATCTTCTTTTCAAAACTTCTTTTATATCTAATTCAAACATTTTCATGCTCCAAGCTTATAGATTTACCACTAAAAAAAAATTTTTTTCTCCAGTGAGAAACAAAAGCACAGGGCATAATGTATCATTTGTGAACAACTATTCTGAAAAATATGGGTGGAAGATCCTTTTCTGGTAAATGTAGTCATTCAAATTTCAGCTGCTGGCAGTTCATTATGTATACCTATTGAAGCCAGGAATTTAATCTCACAGTACACTGTGCTATTTTCATAATAGCAATATTAATCTTTTTAAAGACAACAATTAGGCATTTCAAATGTACTTCTGCGGTGAAATTTAAATATATAACCAGATGTGTTCTACTATAGCTAAATATGCAAATATGGAAAGGTCAACTGGGTTGCTATGAGAACCCTGTGTTTTAGGACAAGGTCATTAAAGGTGAAATAAAGGAGAAAAGGGGAAAGAAGATATAAATGAATAGTACATACTATTTCTCAAACTAGATAATTCTCTCCCCAGAAAGAGTTGGTTCTATTATCACAGCTAATTCTCAGGCTTCATTCTCTTAGGTTATCAGAAATATTTATAAATATATTTTCCAGGGATAGACTCAATTACAGAAGGATGTACCATCAGAGTCTGTAAATCTAAAAAACATTATCCACTTTTCTTTATGCCACTTTATATATCTTCACTGCCTTGTAAAATATATGAATATCAGAAAATTCAGGGTGAAAAGTAGCTACAAATGAATGTACAAATACATACATATACATATATATCTGATTTAAAGCAATCAGAAAAATTTATTCTTATGTTCTTACAAAACATAAGAATGTTTTTCAAATTGTTACAATATTTCTAACAGGATATAGTTAGAAGTTTAATTATAAATAAAGTCGCCACCCATATGATCTTGATTCAATGCACTATACCACTTCTGATCAATAATAAACAGATCTTCACTATCTGCTTAGTCTTGCAGATCTTTATACAGAATAGATGACACAAGGCTGGTGCTTATACTTGCTCCTGTTCCATTGTTACAAACAAAGCCACTTAGTCATTCCTCAAGCCTTCATTGACTATCTCCTGGCTGCCAGGCACTGGGGATATACCTGGTCCCTGCCCTAAGGAGCTCATGTTCTAAGAAACCAGACACTTAGAAACAAGCTAAGGGCAGTACCATGACTTGAGTTGATAGTGGCACGAAGCCATTGCCATGAGAGGGTCCCTGACATTCATAGCTGACAACCTCCCTGTGGCTAAGGTCTCCACAATCAGCCAGAGCAGGAATTTAAAGAGCACAAGTGTCTAGGAAGCTCAACGCAGCCTGGCAGACTCAGTCTTCAGAGGGCTGAGGTTCCAAGGTCTTACAGAAACAGGATGGGCTTAGCACATGTCTTGGTGCTGCTTCAGCTCTCAGTGGCTTTCAAAAACTCAAAGAGGGCTTGTTAAAGAACTGTCCTCTGTCCCATCCTCTATGACAAAAGAGAATTCAGATAAATGCACTGTCAAATCCCAACTAGAAGCAAACTCATTCGAACTATATTGTTATGCTGTTTGAGCGCAGGCCTGGTTGTGATAGTTGAGCAGTCTTGCAAGAACTTCTCGTCACCTCTGGAGAGACATGAATGACACCACTGGGGACAAGGGTGGGACAGCAGTGACTGCTAAGTTTGGTCTGGAACAGAGTTTGGGGACGCAGAGGCCCAGATTCCTGAGCACACTGTGAGACCAAGTGAAAAGCAAACATTTACTCTTCTTTCTGGTCTACATCCCAGTGTTTTTCTGGAAGACATCATAATCAGAAGAGACAAAGCAAATAAAAATTTGCACTGCATATTCCTAGATCTCATCATAAAAATCATCACTTTGTACTCAAAGTTTGACTAACAAATGGAAGATTTTCTCCAAGTAGTTCATCCATGCTATCTGTCTTGATATGTAAATCTGTGCATTCAAAACATGGAAAACAGGGAAAGCAGGTGAGGTCCCTAATGTTTACATTAAACAGTACTGTGAACAGCTTGCCTACATAGTCAGTCAGTGGGGGAAACAAACTATCTCTGTTTTCTCTGAAATCAATGTGAATTAACATTATATTTAAGGGAACTTACAGGGTAAACCTACACTTCTAATATTTTCCCCTAAGAAATCATTCAAGATTTCAGTAGAAAAATAAAGGGTTATATTTACATACTGGTCTGACACTGAACTGTGTTAATCTATTTCAGCATATAAATTAATAATAAGAGGTAGTGGGATAAAAGTGAGTCCCCTATTTTTCCAAACTGAAATAAGCTTCCAGCTGTCTAACATTTTACTTCAAATTAGACATGCACTAAATTGCGATTTCTATGTTTTGTAATTAAAAAGTATGACCAATCAAAATCAGAAGAAAGTTATCAAACATTATTCTTAACTATAGTACACTATTTCTTTCACAGATTCTTTCAAATAATCCTTAAAAATCCAACCTCTGATTAAATAAAAATGCAAAGGGTCCAAGAAAAAACAAAAAACTCCAATATGATTTACCTTCTGTCCTGCTTAAATATTTGCTAGTGAGTTTATGGCACATAACATAAAAGCTAGGACTCAGTAGGTATCTAAATGGTGAAGATTTAATTTTACACCAAGAAAATTACATGTGAAAAGAATTTCCTAAGTACACGTAAGTTCAATCAGATAAAGCCTATTGATTTTAGCAAAGTCATAAACCATGAAGTTTCTCAAAGGAGACGTACTTGAACATGATGGCAATTTAGAGCAAGGACTTAGGGACCTTGTGTTCAAATCCTGGCTCTACCTTCAGTAGCTTTATGAGCTTGAGTAACCTATTTAACCTCCCATGTCTGGGTTTCTCAATCAACAAAATAATAGAACCAACTTCTTCAAGAGCAGAAGTTTTCAAACTTTTTGATCTCAGGATCCCTTTACAACTTAAAAACATAATTACCCCCCTCAATTCTTATTTATGTGAGTTATTTCTTTCTATATTTATATTAGAAAGTAAAATTGTAAAATTTTAAAATATCTTTTAAAAAATTAAAGACATTACGTGTTAACTAATATGTAAGACATTTTTTGAAAAATATATTATCTAAAACAAAGCAAAAAAACTCTTCAGAAGAGTGGCATTGCTTTATATTTTTTTCAAATGACTGACTTAATAAAAGACAACCAGACTCCCAAATATGCTTCTGATTTGTCTCTTGTAATGTTGTTTTGGTTGAAGGATATGAATTAAATACAGACTCCCAGAAATGTAGTTGGAAATAGGAGGACTATTTTAATAGCCTTCTCAAATAATTGTGAATATTTTTATTAATACTGCACTAAAATTAAACAAGTGTCATTTTCAAATAGGTTAGTTGCAGTGTGGAATCTGAAACCCCAGCAATGGAATTTTGGTACTTTTACATTACAATCCTTTGGTCTACCTTGCACTTTGAATGGATCTTTCACATACACATGACTTCGTTGGTTCACTGACTTGTTCAGATCTTTCCAATGTTGACACATTTAATGATACAATGAAAACAATACATATGTTAATATAGCTACCTATCTCATAACATGAGCCTTTAAATAATGAGAAAATATCAAGCTTATTGTAGCACATACAAAATTTCCAAAATTCTAATTTTTTGGCCCCGGCCAAACTGCAACAAAAAAAATAGCTGGGCATGGTGGCGGGAGCCTGTAGTCATAGCTACTCAGGAGGCTGAGGCAAGAGAATTGCCTAAGCCCGGGAACTGGAGGTTGCTGTGAGCTGTGTGACACCACAGCACTCTACCAAGGGCGATAAAGTGAGACCCTATCTCTAAAAAAAGTCTTTTCCTTTGTTTAGTGCAAGCAGTGGTCAGTTTAGAGACCTCACAAACCACTTTGCTTTCCACTACATTATATTATTGAGAGAAGCTGCAAATGCAGATGTAAAAGCTTGAAACAGTTTTTTCCCTTCGTATTAAAAATAAAAAAATCAATAACGTTACCAGAAGTATATTTTTAATAGGGTCCTGATTGCAAAGTTCCATAGCTTTCAAGTGGTCTTCCCCTAACCCTTTTTCCCACAAGTTCTGTCATTTTAGTGAATGATTTCACAGAACTTGAAATTTTTCAGGAACACACTTATTAGAGAAACACCTGTGTATAAGTCATGATAATGATACAGAGAAAAACAGTGAAAAACAAAGAGAAAAAATAATTTTGGGAAAGGAGCAAAAATTTTAAATGAGGAAGAAAAGCCTTACTGAGAAGGTAACATCTGTGCAAGCATCAGAAGTTGCTGATGCACTCAGGTATCCCAAGCAGCAAGAAGGGCAAATACAAAGGCTCTGATGTGGAAATGAGTCCGCTGTGCCAGGAAAAGTAGGAGGCCCAGGGTAAATAAGATGGAGTGAATGAGGGGGAGGGGAAAGAAGATAAGGCAAAGAGGAAAAGAGGAAGCAGCCTTGTGGACTTAAGATTTTATAAGTGACCTGAAGCCAATGAAGAATTCTGAGCAAGACTGATAGGTTCAGGTTCTGACTTAGATAATCACTGATGCACTCACTCAGCACTCAACTATGGCAGAACATGGCAAAGCTGGGAGACCACTCAGGATGTCACTGTGTTAATCCTGATTGGAGATGATGGTAATGTGGCAAACTGTTTTCAGTGCAGGCAACAATAGATGATCAGACCTAGGACACAGTGTAGAGGTAGTACCAACAAAATTTAGAGATGCAGAATATGGGTATGAGAGGAAGAGAAGAATCAATGACAATGCCAAGGTTTCTGGCCAGAGAAACTAGAAAGGTGCAGTTGTCATTCTCTGAAATGGAAATGACCATGGGAGAGCAGGTTTAGGGGGCAAGACCAAGACTCCAATGTTGAACATAATTATGTTTGAGATCTGTTAAATAGGCAGTTAGATTCACACAATATATGTGATTCTCAGAAAAAATCCAAAATTAAGTTTAGAAATTAACACTTTTCAAAATTAACATTTGGAATTAGCTAACCCCAAACCATAGGTTGTATACCAAAAAATTCATTAATGTAAAAAACTCTGCCATCCACGTCCCTCTAAAAATAAGAAAAAAGCGAAAAAAAAAAAGAGAAAAAATTTAAAAACAATATGACTTGGTGAGGAGTTAAAATTTAAATATTCTTGTAGATTATTTCAAAATAACAGTCAAAACTATAAATTATCTTGATATCTAAAAGATTTGCAAAAGTTCTGAAATAATTTTATTCTGCAATATTTTAATTCTCATTTTCTCATCAAGTATATCCAGTTGTATGTCAAATTTAATTATGTAATCAGATCTGGAGAAAATTACTCTAAAAGGAAAAGGAAAATTTAATAGTGGATGACATTTCTCTTATCCAAGATAAGAAAATGTCCTTTCTAAACATATAATAGCATCATAAAGTATTAGCTATTTAAAGCACAAAACAATCCTATGCACAGTAACCTATGTAAACTTTTTCCTGACAGATACAACAGATACAATGTCTAAAATTCCATAATATTTCCCTTTGGATTATTTAACTATTCATTCAAATGCCAATATCACCAGAGGGAAAAAAAGAATTGTAGTCAACAGACCTAGTATATACATGTGGTTTTTTTCATCTATATATATTTTTCCATTAGTCAAGACCGTATCAAAATCTAAAGCCATGCACAATAGCTCATGCCTATTATCCCAGTGCTATGGGAGGCTGAAGCAGGAGGATCACTTGAGGCCAAGATTTGGAAACCAGCCTGGGCAACACAGAGAAACCTCATGTCTATAAAAAATTAAAATAAAAAATTAGGCAGGTGTGGTGGCATATGTTTATACCAGGTATTCAAGAGGCTAATTCAGGAGGATTGCTTATGCCCAGGAGTTCAAAGTTGCAGTGAGCTATGATTGCACACTGCACTCCAGCCTGAGTGATAGATCGAGATGTCTCAAAAAAAAAAAAAAAAAAAGAAAGAAAAAGATAGGAGAATCATTTTTCCTAATTTCAAGGCCGATTATTAATATACCACATATAGGTACAATAATAAAGATAGCATAGCATTGGTAGAAGAATTCGAGAAATAAAATAAAAAGCTTTAAAAAAAAAAGTACACAGAGGGATACCTATATGGACTGAAAACTACATGTATGACATTAAAATGTCTAAGAAAAAAGGGAGAAAAAAAAAGTATACCTAACAGATTTGTGACCAAAGTTAAAAAAAATAAAAATAAATAAAAAACTTCAATGGATGATGCTGTGAGGCAAAAAATAAACAAACAAAAAAAATACCTACCTAACCTGTGTGACATCTTCACACCTTATATAAAAACTAACTCAAAATGTGTCACTGATTTAAATGTAAAATTATACAATATCTTGAGAGGATGAAATTATAGGCACAGATTGAGAGAAAATATATCCAAACCACATGTCTGAAAAAAGACTAATTCTATCTAGAATATAGAATCTTTAAAAATCAACCGTATAAAACAAACAATCCAAATAGAAAATGAGCAAAAGATATGAACAGACATTTCACTGAAGAGGATTCATAGAGATGGCAAATATGAAATATGAAAAGTTGTTCAACATCATTAACCATCAGAGAAATGGAAAGTAAAACTACAATAAGATACCATGACATACCTATATCTGAATGGCTAAAGTAAAAAATAGCAACAACATTGAATGCTGGTGAGGATGTAAAAAAAGGATTACTCACACATTGCTGGTGCATACATAAAGTAATAATAGATACTCTGTAAAACAGAGACAACCCGGCACCACACAACTAGAAACTGCATTCTTGGGCATTTATTCCAATAAAATGAAGACATATGTTCATGTGAAAACCTGTACTCGATATTTATAACAGCTTTGGTCATAACAGCTAAAAGTGTTAAAAGCCCAGCTGTCCTTCAAAAGGTGAATGGTCATATAAATGTAGTACCACGGTATACTATGCGGTAATAAAATGGAATACACTATTGATACATGTAACAGCCTGGACAAATTGTGGGGAATTTTGCTGATTGGAAAAAATTGATTCCCAAAGGTCATATACT
The DNA here is from genome assembly GCF_027406575.1 of Nycticebus coucang. Classification (NCBI taxonomy): domain Eukaryota; kingdom Metazoa; phylum Chordata; class Mammalia; order Primates; family Lorisidae; genus Nycticebus; species Nycticebus coucang. The sequence continues at coordinate 64,946,797 of NC_069791.1, read as the reverse complement.
GTACGATTCCTTTTGTATAACATTCTTGAAATGACAAAATTATAGAAACAGAGACAAAATTAGTATTGGCCAGGAATGGGGTCAGAGGGAATGAAGAAGGTGTGACAATAAAAGGGCCATATGAGGAATCTTTGTAGTGCTGGAAATGTTCTGTATTGATATCAATATCTTGGTTGTGATATTATACTATAATTTTATAACATGTTCGCACTGAGGAAATATGAAGAAAAGGTAGCAAGAAACGGGATCCTCTGTAATAATTCTAACAACTGCATGTGAATCTACAATTATCTCAAAGAAAAAAAAGTTTTATTAAAACAAATATACCATTAAGGTAATGAATAAGAATGCCACAGAGTGGGAAAAATACCATAATTACCTAAACATATATCTTGTGAAGATTTGTATCCAGATTCTCAGCCGCAGGAAAGATAAAAGAAAATACATAAATAAAATAAGCCAAAACATACACTTCATGGAGGAAGATATACAAATAGCCAGCAAGTACAGGAAGGTACCCAACATCATTTGACATAGGGCTATAATGACTAAGCTGAAAAACACGGACAACATTAAATGTAGACAAACATGTATAGCAATTGCAACTCTCTTGTCTTGTACAACCTCTTCAGAAAAAGGTTTCACAATTTATTACAAAATTAAACAGCTACACAATGACCCAAAATTCTAGGCCTAGGTAGTTAACAAGAGAAAAGCATACATCCACACAAATAATTATTCATGAATAGTCACAGCACTTTTTTTTATAGTACCCTAAATAGAAAACCAACTAACCTGTCAATGAAAGGGAACAAATTGTAAACTCAGTACCAGAGAGGAATCTCATAGATATTATGCTGGGTTAAAAAAACAAAAACAAAACACACACACACAAAAAAAAAAACTCTCCATGTTGTATTGTTAAACTTATATTGTTCTCAGCTGAGTTCCTGCATTAGGCCCAATGGACCAGACCAAACCACACACTGAAAGGAAGTCACACATGCTAAATGTGATATAATCAAACTAAAACTTTAAGGAAACTCATAGATGCCAAAACAGAGCAGCTTTTTATTTGCCTGAAAACAGGAGATCCTATGTTTAATAAGAAGGCCCCTTTGGCTTCTCTCCCTTACAAAAAAATAACCTAAAGAGTTTTGTTTGTCTATTGTTCTCTTCTCTGGTTTTCACCTTACAAAACCTTTTGTCCAGTATTTCCCAGTGGGATTTGAGACCAAATAAGTCCATTTATGATGGTGATAGAATGGAGGGAAATTGTTAAGTTTCGCCTAAATGTTTTTCCACATAAAGTGAACTATAACCTGACTGGATACAAAACAAACTGTAACCTACTCTTGTACCAGAGTTCTGGCCAATCACAGACAGCCAACTGTTTAAACAATGTTCAAATAAGGCAGCTGCAGCCAATCCCTCTTTCTATACCTCACTTTCACTTTCTGTACTCCATTTTTGTCCATAAATGTTATCCAATCGGCCGGGCACAGTGGCTTACACCTGTAATCTCAGCACTTAGAAGGCCAAGGTGGGTGATCGATCACCTGAGCTCACAGGTTTGAGACAGCCAGAGCCAAAGCCAGACCCAGACATTGTGTCTAAAAATAGCCAGGCACTGTGGCAGGTGCCTGTAGTCCCAGCTACTTGGGAGGCTGAGGCAAGAGGATCACTTGAGCCCAGGAGTTTGAGGTTGCTGTGAGCTATGACACCACAGCACTATACTGAGGGTGACAAAGTGAGACTCTGTCTCCCCAGCCCCACCAAAAAAAAAAACAAAAAGTTATCCAATCATGTAGCAGCCTCAGAGACACTGTGAACAGATTCTGATTCTGGGGAATCCCTGATTAGCAAATCATTCTTTGCTTTAATTAAAAACTATTAAATTTAATTTGTGTAAAGTTTTCCTTTTAACAGTATGACTTCCTTTACATGAAATTCAAGCACAGACAAAATAACTCTATATGAAAAGAAATCAGAAAAGTGCTTGCTTACAGGGATGGAGATTGATTAGAAGGAGCATGAAGAAACTTGCTGGGATAATGCAGATATTCAATATCTAGATTAAACTTGAGACAGAGCAGATGACACCCCTTAGGGGCCTGCAAGGCCCCCCAAGCTTGTAAAATAAAGGAAAATTTTGAGTCCCCTAGATTATTGAAAGGACCTCTTCTGGGCCCAGGGGACACCAGAAAAACTTTAGAGTTACCAGCCAAGAGGTAAGACATACCATTTTATGCCCCCTCCCTTTTCTAACAGTAAGATTCTAAATCATTAACAGGCCTAAGGCCATGCAAGACAAAGCTTAAACCGTACTTGACAGATCATTTGATAATAAATTTTTTGTGGCTTGTCTCTGTCCCTACCTTAACCTAAAACATTCCAAACTTTAGACAAAGCTTTCTTTCTTTAACCAATTACAAATCAAAGAGTCTTTAAACCCCCTATAATCCCTATGCCTCTGCTTCAAGATGTCCCATCTTTTGAGGAAAAACCAATGTACAACTTCCATGTATTCTTTATGATTTTATGTTTAATTCCCATCTCCCTAAAATGTATAAAACCAAACTGTAACCCAACCACCATGGGACCACTTACTTGCTCAAGGCTTCATTGCTGTAGCTCTCTGAGCTATGGTCATATACATCAGGCTTAGAATAAATCTCTTTAAATTATTTTACAGAGTTTGTATTCTTTTCTGTTGTTAATCCCTTGAAGGGATGTTCTGGGCTCCTAAATAGCCTTAAAATGATAATTGGAATAACGATTATCCTCCCAGCAAGCCAGACTCATGAGGTATTTTGATTCCCTTTAGAAACTAAAATATCTCATCTTATTACCACAGATAAAGTTCCCTGAGGTATTTTTACAGGAACCCCCACCTGATGGAAAAAGCAGATAAGGGGGAACTGAGGAACTGAACTCTTGACCACCATTCTTTCTTCTAAATTTCACCTGAGGAGCCTGTTACATCATGTTAACATTCCTTTCTGTTGATCTCTGAATCCACCTACTGCCCCCACCTAAACACCCCCATATCTCACCTTTTGAGGCCAAATCAACATAAAATCTCCACATACTGACTTACAATTTTGCCTGCTTAAAATGCACCCCTGTCTTTGAAAATTCTGGCTCATCAGCCATCAGGGAGTTCCACTGATAAGCATTAGCTGCTCATTCTCCACACATAGTTTCTTTCTCCCACAGCAACTCTTAGCTTTAGTATCTGACTCCAGTTTGGTATGGTTACAAGGTGGTGGTTACATGAGTATGTATACTTTCAAAGCTACTGAACTCTACACTTAACATCTATGAACTTTACTATCTAAAAAATCTTACCTTAGGCCAGGTGTGGTGGCTAATGCCATAATCCCAGCACTCTGGGAGGCCAAGACAGGTGGACAGCTTGAGCTCATGGGTTCGAGACCAGCCTGAGCAAAAAGCGAGATGACCCCCCCCCCGCACCAACCCCCAGTCTCTACTAAAAAAAAAAAATAATAAAAAATAAAATAGAAAAACTAAGGCAAGAGGATAGCTTGAGTCCAAGAGTTGGAGGTTGCTGTGAGCTATGAAGCTACCACACTCTACCCAAGGTGGCAGCTTGAGACTCTGTCTAAAAAAAAATTTTTTTACCTTAATTAAAAATCCTTAAGGCAAGGTGGCCACTGTGACTTAGTGAGTAGGGCACTGGCCCCATATACTGAAGGTGGCAGGTTCAAAACCAGCCCCAACCAAACTGTAACAAAAAATAGCTGGGCGTTGTGGCAGGTGCCTGTAGTCCCAGCTACTTGGGAGGCTGAGGCAGGAGAATCTCCTATGCCCAAGAGCTAGAGGTTACTGTGAGCTGTGATGCCACGCACTCTACCAAAGGCAGCAAAGTGAAACTCTATCTCTAAAAAAATAAAATAAAAAATCCTTAAGGCAAACATCTACTCATTATCTCAGTCACTGCCTCAAACTATTATATTTTAATGCAATGACTGTTGTCTATTCTAATGGTTGTACTAATTATTATGCTAATGAGATTGCCTGTTATTAAAATTTCAGTTCTCTAATGACTATTTAATTCTTCACAGGTGCCTTACCTCCCAATCAAATGGAAGAACCAAAAGATTACAGTGCCTGTTAGTACTCCTAGTATTATAGGTTGAGTATCACTAATCCAAAAATCAGAAATCTGAAATGCTCTGAAATCTGAAACTTTTTGAGCACCAACATGACACTCAAAGGAAATACTCGCTGGGGCATTTCAAGTATTGATTTTCTGATAAGGGATGCTCAACTTGTGACCTAACAATTACAGAGTATTTGTTGCATGCTAATGAGAAAATACTTTTTTTTTTTTTTTTTTTGAGACAGAGTCACACTCACTCACTCAGGCAGAAAGGCAGTGGCCTCAACCTAGCTCACAGCAGCCTCAAGCTCCTAGGCTCAAGGTATCTCCTTGCCTCAGCCTCCTGAGTAGCTGGGACTATAGGCATGTGCTACCAGAGCTGGCTAATTTTTCTATTTTTGTAGAGATGGGGTCTCACTCTTGCTCAGGCTGGTCTCAAACTTCTGACCTCAAGCAATCCTCCCAGTTTAGCCTCCCAGAGTACTATAGGCATGAGCCACTATGCCTACTTGAGGAAATATTTAATAATGTATCTAAAATGTTCCTACAACAAACCCATGAGACAAGTAGTACTTCCTCTTTGAAAATGCCGAGTATACAGGTTAAAACACTGAGCAACAGTGGTTAAATAACTCCTTCAAGGTCACAAAGTAAGTGGTAAAGTCCAGGTCAAACCCTTGTACCCTAAACAATTCCATGATTACGTTACTTTGCCCCATTGCTTCTTAGATTGAAAATGTAAACTAAAAATGAAAAGAATTATAATTGCATAATTAAATACATTAGAATCTGTGAGCCTTAAATCAGAAGGAACAGTTCATCTGAACTGTGTTCAATAGAACACATACACATAAATATGCCTCAAACCCAAGACCAAGCCAAGTCCAGATATTTATTATTAGAAATGCAATCAAAGCTTACCTAGTGCAGTAGCTATATATTTCATGCAGGGAATGTTTAAAAAATAGGGTAAATTAAGGTATAAAAATGAACATATGTAATTTTCTACAAGCAAAATATCACACTCAACAATACTGCAGAAAACTAGTATTGACTAGCTAGTTAAAAAAACTTACATTTTTCAGGCAAGGTGGAAAAAAAATAATTGAGAGAAAACTGGCTATATCTGAATTTAATCTGAGTTGCTAAAAACAAAATAGAATTCACTGTGGTGGCAACAAAGGTATTTTCCATGTTGCCATTCACCCATTTTTTACATTAAAACACAAAAGATCAAACTAAACAAAATGATCACTCTACACATAAAACTACTAGAAACATGATAAAACTAAATATTAATGACAATTTAGCTTTACCTAGAGCAGTGGTTCTCAACCTCCTGTCCACCAAAACATGAGGAACTGTATTAAAGGGTCGCCAGCATTAGAAAGGTTGAGAACCACTGACCTACAGCTAATATTTTCTTACTTTTAATGAGATGCAGGTATGATTCTTAAGTATACCTGACTTGAAACCTATTCGCACTCTTGCCATGGTCGCAAACATTATAAAGGTAGGGACTAATATTTCTTTTTTTTGAGACAGAGTCTCACTTTGTCACCCTGGGTAGAGTGCCATGGCATCAGAGCTCACAGCAACCTCAAGTTCCTGGGCTTAAGCGATCCTATTGCTTCATCCTCCCAAGTACCTGGGAAGCATCCATCATAATACCTGGCTATTTTTAGAACTGAGATCTCACTCCTGCTTAAGCTGATCTTGAACTCATGAACTCAAACAATCCACCTGCCTTGGCCTTCCAAAATGCTAGGATTATAGGCATGAGCCACTTTACCCATCAAAAGACTGATATTTCTTATATCCATATTAACTCTAAAAAATATGCAACTTTTCTTACAATCAATCCTATATTTAGGCTAATAAGCATATGAAACATTCAACATTAGTCTCTAGAAAATTAAAATCAAAATCATAATTAATGAGATAACTCACCCAAACCACCCACTATAATGGCTATAACCAAAAGGATAAATAGGGCGGTGCCTGTGGCTCAAAGGAGTAGGGTGCCAGCCCCATATGCTGGAGGTGGCGGGTTCAAACCCAGCTCTAGCCAAAAACTGCCAAAAAAAAAAAAAAGGACAAATAATAATAAGTATTGGTAAGGATGTGGAGAAATTAGAACCCTCAGACATGGCTGGTAGAATGTAAAACGTAATAGTTTGATAGTTGCTCAAAATGTTAACAGTTGCTCAAAATACCCAGTAATTCCATTCCTAGGTATATGCCCAAGAGAAATGAAAACATATGTCTATATAAACACTTATTGATAAACTTAATAATGCCTATTGAATAAGCATTATTCATAAAGGCCCCAAAGTGGGAACAATCCAAATATCTATGAACCAATGAGTGGGTAAACAAAATGTGGTAATATCCACACAATGTAATATTATTCTACAATAAAAAGGAATTCAATCTTGATATGTGTTGCAATAAGGATGAACCTTGAAAATATTATGCTAGGTGACAGAAGCCAGTGACAAAGACAACATAATATCCAGAATAGGCAAACCTATACAGATAATGTAGTTAGTGGTTACCTGGGGGATGGGGAAGCAGAGCAGAGAGGAAGCAGGGGATGGAGAGTGACTCTTAGAATGTGTATAGTTTCTTTGGGGAATATCATAAAATTAGATTATAGTAATGGTTACACAACTCCCTAAATACATAAAAAGCTTGAGTTATATACTTTAAATAGGTGAACCTTATGCTGTAAATCATATCTGTTTTCTCCCCAACCAGGCTAGAGTATAGTAGTGTGATTATAACTCATTGCAGCCTGTAAATCTTGGGCTCCAGTGATCTTCCTACCTTAGCTTTTTGAGATGCAGGGAGTATAGGTATGTGCCATTGCCCCAAACTCTTTTTTTTTTTTTTTTGTAGAGACAGAGTCTTGCTATGTTGCCCAGGCTGGTCTCAAACTCCTGGATTCAAGCAATTCTCCCACCTTGGCCTCCCAAAATGCTGGGATTATAGGCATGAGCAATAGTGTCTGGCTATCTCAATAAAGCTATTAAAATTGTATATTTAAAAATAATATTATTGCATGGCGCCTGTGGCTCAAAGGAGTAGGGCGCTGGCCCCATATGCCGGAGATGGCAGGTTCAAACCCAGCCCAGGCCAAAAACTACAAAAAAATAAAATAATAATAATAATAATATTTGTGCCAGGCATGCTATTATTTTTGTTCATATAAATGAGAAGACTGAGGCAAAGAAGGGTTAAGGAATTTGCCCAAAGGTGCCAAGTGAAGAAGTGGCAAAGCCAGGAATTTAACCCAGGAAATCTGTCCTCAAAGTTTATACTTTTACCCACTGTGCAACATGTCCTCTTGAAAACAGACAACTTTTTGTCTGGGGGGTAACAGCAGGAGTCACTAAAGAGGAGGAGGAAAAAAGATTGGAGGGGACACAGGGAAAGCAGACAGAATAGAAAGATGGAAGAACATTTGGCTTAAGCTTGGACATAACATTCTTAAAGGTAGCCAGGAGTACCTTTCTTTTGGACCTGATCTTTAGCTGATACAACTGAGAATAGGAAAGAAAAACCATGAGAAGGTGCCTTCAAAGTTTTCTTAGAAAAAATGATGTTCAAAACAAATAGAATTATACCAACTAAGATGAACTGAGCATTTTCAGAGCTACCAAGGTCTATGAGTAAAGCAAAATTAGCAGAATGGGGCTGCTGACCCCTGATTATACTTATCTTGGTCACATCATTCCCAGACCTGAAGGGAAAAGCATGTAAGCAACAACCCCATGTTGTCTCCAATGCCCCCATTTGTCTTACACTAGAAAGAGAAGCGTAACAGCAGAGACGGCTATACAGAAGTGAAAACAAAAAAATATCCATTTTCAAGAGTCCTAAGGTGCCGAGATGAGAAGAATTACTGCATAAATATGTTCCTATTGTCAAGAAATTAACCTTAAAACAAGTAAGACTCTTTAACATGGTACCTAACACACTGGCTTATCACAGATACTGGATCAATAGTAGGACAGAAGCAGGACTCTCTTCTGCACATCCATCAACTTGCAAATGCAACACTCATTTTACCCACATATCAACAATTTTTTTTACAGCTAAGTTATTTTTCCTAAGCACATGTCTTAACTGCCCAATATATTGTAAGCCTGTAGCCCAGTATATTGTAAGCCTGTAGAAGGCAGAGGAACTTGGACTTCAGGGTACCTATCAGCTAGTTTTCAACTTCACCTCAAGGATATTAATGAGCAATGCATTATAAAACATTTAGTATTTCAAAATCATACAAAAAAAATACTTCTTAATAATCAGATAGAATATTTAAGGTACAGCAATCTAATCTGTTTATGAGGTTGCTAAGATCTAGCTAAGTTCTTTGTATAAAGTGGTGACATTTACCCAAGCAGGCTTCCCCCAATAGGAATCTCCATGCTTCATCAGCCTTCTCTTTTTTATACAAAGGTATAGAAAGGAACATCTGGTTGTAGTTAAGAAAGGAAACAGAACACCCAAGATAAGTAAACAGAGAATAAAATCTAGCTCAGGGAAAAATAAATAAATAACCTGCACTTGGCAGAATTCATCAGCAGCAATACACAAACAGCATCATTAAAATGTCGCAAGCATGGCTAGGAGGTAAAGAGAATGAAAAGGGCAGTGAGTGAAGTTATAATTACCTGGACTATTAAAAGACTTAAAGTAGAAGGCAGTTTCTCAAATTTGCAAGGCTTGAACCTTGGGTGCTCCTCATTTTGCAAGGATTCTGTTATTCTGAAATGTAGAAAGTAACTGGGGGTGGGGATGGCAATTATATTTTTAAATGGTGCATAATCTTTTACGATAGATAGCTGACATTTTATAGTAAGACATCATTTTGATTTCAAACTGTTGGGTGATTCTTATAATGATTTGAGGAGCTGTGAGGAAATAAAGTATCAGCAGGTGGTCTGTCAAATACTAAGAAATTCCTCACTCCACAGGCAGTAATCAGGTTGAAATACTTCCTCCATTACTTCCCAAAGTAGAACTGATAGTGATATATAGGCCTTCCTGGTTTTAAAAATGTAATTTCCACAAATAGTAAAAATATATTCATTTGTTTCTGCACAGAACTATCAATATCCTTGTTTGTAATCTGTATTAGAGCATCTAAGCTTCTGACCCTATCCCAGATTTACTAAATATGATCCTAATACATACACCTATAAAAGTTTGAGCATCACTAATTTAAATGTTTTCCTCCCTTTGGACAAATTTTTCTAACATTTTAAAATTGAGCTTCATGTTTTAAAGGCAAATACAATATTTGTGTACCTCTGCAAGTACACACACTCCCCAAATGAATGGAAAGATTACAAATCATTTCCAGCAGTTGTGACCCTCTCATAATCATTAACACTTTTCCACCCATCAATGCACATTAGGCCTACTGCAAATTCTACCATGAAATACACTAGAAAGAACGAGTTGCATGTTTTTTCAAAGGAAGAAGCCCCAGTGATTACTGTGATTTGTTTTTCTGAATGGCAGTAAGAGCAGCCAGTGCAAAATATTTCTTTAATTATATTACTTTCACAATGTGCCCAATGCCAAAACCTCTGGGCAGACTCATAAAGGACATCCAGGAAGGAATTAATAATGGTAAGGCCTCCCCTAGGTAGCCAGTGATCTTTCCCAAGTCAATCAGATGAAAGTACTGAATTAACAGCTAGGTACAGTCATGCCCTGCAGGCTCAAAACAGTTTAAAAAGGGTCTACTGGGAGGTTTCAAAAACTTAGGTCCTGGCACTCAGTATTATGATGTGGCAAAAGGAAAAAGGCAATCCTTATAGTAATTGCCATCTAAAACATATAAACTTTAAAGATAAAAGGTCAACAACTTGAATTGCCTATAAGTTGTTGTGAGCTGTCTTCCCCAAACATTGAAACTCTAAAGTCAAATGTTAAACTACAGGAACCTACTTTTTAAAATATAACTAAATATGATTAAAGAATGATTATAATATAAATATTCATTCTTAACTTTGCACATTAGAATCTCCTGAGGAATTCTTTTTTTTTTTTTATTTCAGATTAATACGAGGATACAAATGATTAGGTTACAATGTTTGCATTTGTTATGTAGAGTCCCTGTTGTAGTTGTGTCCCACACATAAGAGGTGTGCCATATATCCTTACATTAGGCCTAGGAGGTGGGAACATACCAATCCCTCTCCTTACCCCTCTCCCAACTCCCCCTAACTTGAATTTAGTTTTTCTCTTATGTGGGAGTATAATAGTTTCTCTACTAGTTTTCCTGAGGAAGTGTTTAAAATGTTATACCAAGCTCTCACCTCAGACCAATTAAATCTGGAGGTCTGTGGGTGAGGCCCTGGCATCAGAATTTTTTAAGGTTCCCTTTGAGATTTCAACATGCATCTCAACATGAAAGGAACTAGAGGATACAACATACAATTACTTATAATTAGCAATCTTCCCACAAATATCTTTAGATTTTCAATTTTAATTAATAGATTTCTGTTGCATAAAGCAAGAAATTACTGTGATTTCAAACTTATTAGCATTTACTTTTTAGAAGCTAAACAGAATATTTCAAATTGTCAATTCACTTTTAGGGATAGTCTACTTCATTAAAATTGTCATATAATTTAAAAATAATAAAACTTTATATCATAGAGTTTGATTTTCCAGTTCATCCATAATTTGTCTTCTCTATTACATTTTGTCTATAACATTATTCATTCACACTTGAATCAAAAGAAAGGTAAAGAAAGTGGGAACAAAAAAGCAGGTAAAAAGTTGAAATGTATCCATTTCTTTACTTCATAGTCACTAAAAGTCAACTTTTACTCAAAAGTATCCATAATAGGTAAGGAAACCAACCACGCACTGCCCAAAATTTGGGAACATAGCCTGAAGCTAACTGCTACAAGCTATACATTTCATTTTAGTTCTCAATTTTATAAATCTGTACATAGTTTATCCTCTATCTCCTAACATTTACGTTTCTACTAATAAGAAAACAAATTTTCTAATCACTATTATTTCATGTATATCCTGGTACAGCATCATGTAACTAAATCAAAAAGCATCTGATTCTGGTTAAGTGGAAACTATGATGAGATGAGCACAAAGAGTTGGATAATCTAAAGATTCCATTTATCTACATGTTTCTTATTGAATATTGTTATTCGAGAGATTACTATGTAAATAAAATAATACTTTCTTCCAAAAATAATGCTCACAGCAGGCAACAATAATAATACATGTAAAAACTAAAAGATGACATAAGAAGCTGGGCAGGTGGCTAGTGAGAAGGAAGAATTCATGTGCTCATGTGAAAAAGCCCATCACAACTCTGTGATCAAGTGTCTTTATTCCTTTGAACCTTAGTTTCCATATCTGTAAAATGGAGTTAATTTGTATCCACCAAGTTGCAATTAAGTGAGTTTATATTTGTAAAATAGTTGTTAGCTGATTATCAGTACAAATTAATTCCTGTGCCCCACATCTGATACACTGTTCCACAGCAAGAAACTAAAATCCTAAATGAAAAAGAAGCTTCTTTTGTAGTGAATGGCAGTATCAGTCTCATATTTGATAGGCAGAATGAAATGACAATGACTATAAAGAAACAAACCAAATCAAATATATATTTTGAATCTTCTTTTGTCTGGATCATCCAAAATGAGTTGTAAGTTACCTTTACTCTTTTCTCAATTCTCTCACATCTAATAAATTACTTTGTTCTAGAATATAGCAAGAAGAAACTGAGGCAACCCTATACAGATGTTGATAAAACCTGGCCAATCTAAAATGAATAATTCAATCAGTGAGGTGTCCAAAAGGTTTCACTATATCTTTTCCAGTATCTTTCTCACACTTAACATTAAGCCACTGATGAAAAAGATTTTCATCACCTCAACAATAAATCTAGGAACACACCCTGTAAGACCCCAGGGACTTGGCACCTATCCAGAACATTCATCATCCTCATAGAAAATCACAGAAGAATACTGAATGCTTTGAGCTAGCAGTCTTTAAGAAATGAATTTTCTTGGCCAGAAACATTTATTTATTTGTTCTGTTGTTTTTAACTTGCCATAAACTGTTACACAATTCAGTGTAGCCTTTACTCATTGGTAATTGTACAAAACATAATAATTATCTGCAGACCAAACACTTCTGATGATATGATGCCATTAATCTAATGTTCTAAATTCCATAGCCTGGCTTTTCGTCAAGTCACTTTTAACCCAAACAATGGCTGTACTTTGCTTGAAGAAACCTAACATTTGACTGACAAATGACTTAATTTCTCTGTAATGAGGCTTCCTTACCTGTAAAATAATAACAACAGAGTGTAGGACTCTTGGATTCACAAAAGATCTATGCTGAACATCCCTACTATATTTGAAATAACATTGGACTTATAAAGAATTGATTTACCCAAACCTTTCAAGAGAAATTCTGTATTGGAACAGAAATAAGTTTATTCGATCAGTGAACCATCCAACACATTACTATTGAACATTTAGTACATGGAACACATTGTGTCAGCTATAGAGAACACATGAGAAGGGTGTTCCTGCCCTGCAGGAACTTGTAATTAAAATATGGAGCTCTTAGGTATACATTTAAAAAGCTGGGTAGCATCCAAGAAAGGTCAAGGAGCAGTATAATTTTGTGTGTCAACTTTACTGTGTCATAGGGTACCCAGACACTTGATTAAACATCATTTCTGTGAGGATATTTCTGGAAGATATAGTGGGCCGTGTAAAGCAGATGGCCATCTCCAATGTAGATGGTCATCATCCAATCCACTGAGGGCCCGAATACAACAAAAAGGTAATGGCTAGACATGGTGGCTTATGCCTATAATCCCAACACTTTGGGAGGGCAAGGCAGAAGGATAGATTGAGACCAGGAGTTTGAGACGACCCTGGGCAACACAGCAAGACGCCATTTCTAAAAACATAGCCAGAAGGATCACTTGAGCCTATGAGTTTACGGTTGCAGTGAACTGTGATTGGTACCACTGTATTCCAGTCTCAGAAACGGAGTAAGATCCTGTCTCTATTTAAAATAAACAAAAAGCAGAAGGAAGGCTGGATTCATGCTCTCCGCTCTCTCTGCCTGACTACTTGAGCTGGGACATTGATCTTCTCCTGTACTCACTGATCCCAGGTCTTAGGGCTTCAGACCTAGGCTGGGACCTACACTACGAGCTCTGTAGCTCTTAGATCTTTGAACTACACCCTCAGTCTTCCTGGGTCTCCAGTTTGCATCAGGAGGGTCATGAGACTCTCAGATTCCATAATCAGATAAACTAATACACACACCTCAAGGTATTGTTTCTGTTCCCCTGGGGAGCCCTGACTAAAAATATCAAACTGTCTAAAACTGACCACCATTCCTTGCCACTTTCAACAAGGTTTTCTCATTAACCAAGAATCCCTCCCTGACACGACCGCCTAATCCACCACACCAAACTCTAAATCTCTGCATTATGTCCACTGTCCTCTCCTTCTCTTCTTCCTCCTCTCTCCTAGTGTTATGCTATCTGCTTCACTATAATTCCAGGTAAACCTATTAGGACTCTCATTGCTTTTTAAAAAACATCTTTTATGGAACCCTTATTCCAGAGGCTCCATCACAATTTCTCCAGCACATCACCTCTCTGCTAAAGTTGCACCACTTTTGTTCCAGTGAGGGCTTTCCCCTTGCCCACAAAAATATGAAGAAGTCTCCCATGACACCAGATGATAGTTAAGGTTACACTGTCCTTGAACACTATAATAAAATTATCTCTGAAATATTAAGTCCTCCTCAATTTTGCTATTAATTCCTAGAGATGTGTTGTTAGGATCACATCAACTGGACACATATGCTCCCACTCACAAGTCTTGGCCCATGGAAGGTTCTTTCACAGGTCCATGTTGACCCAGTAGAATTTAGCCCATTTTGTATGACGTAAGTCTTCTCTCTCCTTCCTTCCTGCCCAAGGTGCTCATTCAAGGCATTCTCCATACATTGCACGTCACTGAAAGTTAGGAGATGGTGAGGATCCTCAGCCTTACTCACCACCCCAGCCACCAGGGGCTCTCTTCACCTCTAGACTTATTTCCCAGGCCAGTCCCATCCCCCAAGGCAAATCCTCCCTCTGGATTTAGCACAGTAGTTAAGTTAAATCCACCCAATCAGCTCATATCCAAAAGCTAATTAAGGTTTCTACTAAAATAAAGAGCCACCTATTCCTTATCTCCTTTAGTAATGAGGAAATGGCAGAGGCCCTAAAAAGTCATTCTGCCGGATTTTCGGAGATTAAAGATGGTGGCCAAGTAACAGCTTCCCTGCAACTGGGAAGAGCGAGTCTGGGGAGACAAGACTCCAGGCATCTCTGGCTGGTGGGATCTGCCTATAATCATCCCTTTGAGGGTACAGGGAGCTAGCAAGGGACTTCTGGACCCCAAGAGGAGGACAAAAACAGTGGAAAACTGGCAAGCGGTTGCATGTGTTCGACCGAACTAATCACGCTGGCAACCGCAAGTACAAGCAGCAGTGAGACTGCAAACCGGAAAGGCCTTACCTGTGAACTGTTTCGGTGTTCTTGGACTTGGCACTCAGTTGAACTGCCTTGGGGAGAGCTTGAGCAGGAGTGTGGAGAACTTTGGGCATTGTCTGGGGCCCCGGACTGAGCCACTGAGCTGGGCGCAGGAAGCCATTGTGAAAGAACTGCCCCGGCAAGCTCCGCCCTCAGTGTCTCAGAGCAAGGATTGGGCAGGTCAAAGTAACCTACTGACTGAGCAGCCTGAAGACGGGGACCGAGCTGCCTTACAGCCTTAATCCTTAGGGGCAGAGTGGAGCCTTGGGCTGTTGCCCTGGGTGGAGTGCCGTGACGTCTCAGCTCATAGCAAACTCAAACTCCTGGGCTAGACACCGCCCAGACCTCCATAAGAGCTGTGCAGTGACCCCCGATGGGTGACACGCATGCACCAGGACTCCACATTCCATGACCAGGAACTGTGGGAGGAACGCAACCCAGCATCCTCCCTCCTGTGTCCCCCCAGGTTCCACACTAGCCCGTTCATTTGGACAGGGACTCTGGTAGCTGCGTGCACTTTGGAGCCCTCCCTGCCCCTGTGCAGAGCTCTTCTCCTGGCCAGAGACTGCTGGAGCCTTGGGCACTCTGTGCCAAAGTCACTGGGTGCCCGGCATTCCCTGAACTGTACGCACCAGCCCCAGCCCTGTTGCTGGACCCAGGTGTGACACAAACTGGAGCTGCTTCCACAACCAGAACTCCCTAGCTAGAGCAGCCCCAGAGTAACTACACAGGGTCACTCCCTACAAAGATCCAGCAACAATAGAGTGATCCCGCTAGGGTCTAATCTTGGAGAGACACCTCCCCAACTCTGAGGACAGCCAGAGGCAACGGTGAAAAACAATCATGAGGCGAAATCAACAGAAAAACTCTGGCAATATGAATAATCAGAGTAGATCAACTCTCCCAAGGATCAATGGGGCACACAAAGCACAAGACCCCATGCATAAACAAATAGCTGAGATGTCAGAAATTGAATTCAGGATCTGGATAGCAAATAAGATCGAATTACAATTCCAAAAGTTATCTCAAGAATTCAACTGATTCAAAGACCAAATGACCAAAGATTTCGACACATTGAGACAAGAAGTTGCATCCCTCAAAGATCTGAGAAACACAACAGAATCCCTGAGGAAGAGAATGGAGCAAGCAGAAGAAAGGATTTCTCACATTGAAGACAACGCTTTCGAATGCTCCCAAACCCTCAAAGAAGAAGAGAAATGGAGAGCAGAAACAGACCACTCTCTCAGAGAGCTCTCGGATAATTTGATGAAAACCAATATTCGTTTATAGGGATCCCCGAAAGTGAGGAGTGGCTTCACAAGGCACAGAGTCTCTTCTCCATGACATTATGAAGGAGAACTTTCCAAACATGCCAAGAGATTCCGAAATTCAAATAGCAGACAGTTTCAGAACTCCAGCATGACTCAACCCAAATAAGACATCTCCCAGACACATCATAATGAAGTTATGAAGGAGAAGTTAATATGAAGTTAATATGAAGGAGAAAATTTTGAAAGCTGCCAGACGAAAGAAAACCATTACCTACAAGGGGAAGAATATCAGAATAACTGAAGATCTCTCTGCTGAAAACTTTCAAGCTAGAAGAGGATGGTCATCGACTTTTAATCTCCTAAAACAAAATAACTTTCAACCCAGGATCCTATACCCAGCTAAACTGAGTTTCATTTATGACGGAGAAATTAAATACTTCAACGACATTCACACGTTGAAGAAATTTGCCACAACTAAACCAGCTCTCCAGGACATTCTTAGACCTATCCTCCATAAAGACCAGCATAATTCTCCACCACAAAAGTAAACCCAACCAAAAATATTTTGATCAAATTCCAACTTCCACAATCACAAAAGGATTAAAAATGTCCACTGGTCTCTCAAAAGGCTTATCAATACTCTCAATTAAAGTGAATGGCTTAAAATGTCCTCTAAAGAGGCATAGGTTGGCAGACTGGATACAAAAACTCAACCCAGATATCTGCTGCATCCAAGAATCACATCTTACATTAAAAGACAGACATAGACTCAAGGTGAACGGATGGTCATCTATATTCCAGGCAAATGGAAAGCAGAAAAAAGCAGGCATTGCAATCCTGTTCGCAGACGCAATAGGCTTTAAACCAACCAAAATAATTAAGGATGAGGATGGACACTTCATATTTGTTAAAGGTAATACTCAATATGATGAGATCTCAATTATTAATATTTATGCACCCAACCACAATGCACCTCAATTTATAAGAGAAACTCTAACAGACATGAGCAACTCAATTTGCTCGACTTCCATAGTAGTTGGAGATTTTAACACCCCTTTAGCAGTCCTGGATGGATCCTTCAAAAAGAACCTAAGCAAAGAAATTTTAGATTTAAACTCAACCATTCAACATCTGGACTTAATAGACATCTACAGAACATTTCATCCCAAAAAAACTGAATACACATTCTTCTCCTCAGCCCACGGAACATACTCCAAAATCAACCACATCCTAGTCCACAAATCTAACCTCAGCAAATTTAAAAAAATAGAAATTATTCCTTGCATCTTCTCAGACCATCATGGAATAAATAAACGTTGAACTAAATAACAAAAGGAAGCTGCATACCCATACAAAAACATAGAAGCTAAACAACCTTATGCTGAAGGATACATGGGTTATAGATGAGATTAAGAAGGAAATCACCATATTTTTCGAATAAAACAACACTCAAGACATGAATTACCAGAACCTCTGGGATACTGCAAAGGCAGTCCTAAGAGGGAAATTTATAGCACTGCAAGCCTTCCTCAAGAAAACAGAAAGAGAGGAAGTCAATAACTTAATGGAACATCTCAAGCAACTGGACAAAGAAGAACACTTCAACCCCAAACGCAGCAGAAGAAAAGAAATAACCAAAATCAGAGCAGAATTAAATGAAATTGAAAACAAAGAATTATACAACAGATCAATAAATCCAAAAGCTGGTTTTTTGAAAAGATCAATAAAATAGATAAACCTTTGGCCAACCTAACCAGGAAAAAAGGAGTAAAATCTCTAATTTCATCGATGAGAAATAGTAATGATGAAATAACAACAGACCCCTCAGAAATTTAAAAAATCCTTGATGAACACTACAAGAAACTCTACTCTCATGAATATGAAAATCTGAAAGAAATCGACCAATACCTGGAAGCACGCCACCTACCAAGACTTAGCCAGAACAAAGTGGAAATACTGAACAAGCCTATATCAAGTTCTGAAATAGCATCAACTATACAAAATCTCCCTAAAAAGAAAAGCCCAGGACCAGATGGCTTTATATCAGAATTCTACCAAACATTTAAAGAAGAACTAGTACCTATACTACTAAACCTCTTCCAAAATATAGAAAAAGAAGGAATATTACCCAACACATTCTATGAAGCAAACATCACCTTGATCCCCAAACCAGGGAAAGACCCAACAAGAAAAGAAAATTATAGACCAATATCACTAATGAATATAGATGCTAAAATACTCAATAAAATCCTAACAAACAGAATCCAACAAGACATCAAAAAAATTAGTTATACACCATGACCAAGTCAGATTTATTCCAGGGTCTCAAGGCTGGTTCAATATACGTAAATCTATAAATGTAATTCAACACATAAACAAACTTAAAAATAAAGACCATGTGATTCTTTCAATTGATGCAGAAAAAGCTTTTGATAATATCCAGCATCCCTTCATGATCAGAGCACTTAAGAAAATTGGTATAGAAGGGACATTTCTTAAACTAATAGAGGCCATCTACAGCAAAACCACAGCCAACATCGTCTTGAATGGAGTTAACTTGAAAACATTTCCACTTAGATCAGGAACCAGGCAAGGTTGCCCATTGTCTCCATTGCTCTTTAACATTGTAATGGAGGTTTTAGCCATTGCAATGAGGGACGAAAAGGCGATCAAGGGTATCCAAATAGGGTCAGAAGAGATCAAACTTTCACTCTTTGCAGATAATGTGATCGTATATCTGGAAAACACTAGGGATTCTACTACAAAACTTTTAAAGGTGATCAAGGAATATAGCAATATCTCAGGCTACAAAATCAACACCCATAAATCTATAGCCTTTATAAAAACCAACAATAACCAAGCCGAACAAACAGTCAAGGACTCTATTCCTTTCACAGTATTGCCAAAGAAGATGAAATATTTGGGAGTATACCTAACAAAGGACGTGAAAGATCTCTACAAAGAGAACTATGAAACTCTAAGAAAAGAAATAGCCGAAGATGTTAACAGATGGAAAAACATACCATGCTCAAGGCTGGGAAGAATCAACATTGTTAAAATGTCCATACTGCCCAAAGCAATATATAATTTTAATGCAATTCCTATTAAAGCTCCATTGTCATACTTTAAAGATCTTGAAAAAAATAATACTTCATTTTATATGGAATCAGAAAAAACCTCGAATAGCCAAAACATTACTGAGCAATAAAAACAAAGCAGGAGGAATCATGCTACCAGACCTGAGACTGTACTATAAATCCACAGTGATCAAAACAGCATGGTACTGGCACAAAAGCAGAGAAGTAGATGTCTGGAACAGACTAGAGAACCAAGAGATGGATCCAGCTACTTACCGTTATTTGGTCTTTGACAAGCCAATTAAAAACATTCAGTGGGGAAAAGATTCCCCATTTAACAAATGGTGTTGGGTAAACTGGCTAGCAACCTGTAGAAGATTGAAACTGGACCCACACCTTTCACCATTAACTAAGATAGACTCTCACTGGATAAAAGATTTAAACTTAAGACATGAAACTATAAAAATACTTGAAGAAAGTGCAGGGAAAACTCTTGAAGGAATCGGCCTGGGTGAATATTTTATGAGGAGGACTCCCCAGGCAATTGAAGCAGTATCAAAAATACACTACTGGGACCTGATCAAACTAAAAAGCTTCTGCACAGCCAAGAACATAGTGAGGAAAGCAAGCAGACAGCCCTCAGAATGGGAGAAAATATTTGCAGGTTATACCTCTGATAAAGGTCTAATAACCAGAATTCACAGAGAACTCAAATCTATTAGCAAGAAAAGAACACATGACCCCATTTCAGGGTGGGCAAGGGACTTAAAGAGAAACTTCTCTAAAGAAGACAGACGCACAATCTACAAACACATGAAAAAAAGCTCATCATCCTTAATCATCAGAGAAATGCAAATCAAAACTACTCTGAGATATCACCTAACCCCAGTAAGAGTAGCAACATAACAAAATCCCAAAACTAGAAATGTTGGCGTGGATGTGGAGGAAAGGACACACTTCTACACTGCTGGTGGGAATGCACACTAATACATTCCTTCTGGAAGGATGTTTGGAGAATACTTAGAGACCTAAAAATAGACCTGCCATTCGATCTTATAATTCCTTTACTAGGTTTATACCCAGGAGGCCAAAAGTCACAATATAACAAAGACATCTGTACCAGAATGTTTATTGCAGCCCAATTCATAATTGCTAAGTCATGGAAGAAGCCCAAGTGCCCATCGACCCACGAATGGACTTGCAAATTGTGGTACATGTCTACCATGGAATACTATGCCGCCTTAAAGAAAGATGGAGACTTTACCTCTTTCATGTTTACATGGATGGAGCTGGAACCTATTCTTAGCAAAGTATCTCAGGAATGGAAGAAAAAGTATCCAATGTACTCAGCCCTACTATGAAGCTAAATTATAGCTTTCACATGAAGACTATAACCCAACTATAGCACAAGACTATGGGGAAAGGGCCAAGGAAGGGGAAGGGAGGGGGGAGGTTTTGGTGGAGAGAGGGTAATGGGTGGGGCCACATCTATGGTGCATCTTAGAATGGGTACAGGCGATTGCACTAATGTACATAGCTATGATTTAACAATTAAAAAAAAGTCATTCTGCCTTCTAATCCCTTTGCTATCATTCTCTGAAAATAGAAGAAATAGATTTCCTCAATGGCAAAAATTATACCACACCTACAGAGGCAAAAGTGGTATGATCTCTTTTACTTGTAGATATTTTCCCCTCTGTTTCATCACTTACCTTTCCACTTTCCTCAACCTAATTACCATGGAGCTACCACCCACCTTCCCGCCCCAAATCTCAAACCCCTAGTGACTCACTATACCTTGCCATTCTGTTACTCACCAGTCACCATGTACTTAACAAACTCAGGGCCCTGATCAATTTGCTCCTTTAAGTCCCTTCTTCTCTGGGCTCTCAGTGGCTCTGTACGTGGCACTCTGCTCATGCTATGGTCAGTCCTTTCTCATCAAGAGCTCCCCCCTCCCTCTTTCCATGTTCAATGTTGACATCTCTTAGCTTTTTTCTACCTACTCCACCAGCATATGCAGCCAGTATGCTGAACCTTTCATCAGTCACCTCCAAGAGACATACCCCCAGAGATTTGCCTCTAGTTCCTCTATTCTAAGTTCTAATTGACTTCATCAACTACCAATTAGACATTTCCTCTTTCTTATTCTATTTCTTGTCTGGACTATTGCAAAACTGGTCATTCTTAATGCTCAATGCTCTGGTTCAGTCTACATAGTCATCCAATTACCAATGCCCAAAGCGAGTCCCGGGAAACATAAGTCTCAAGCTCTCAATGAAATCTGGAGTTTGTTTTGCCCAGGTCCTACAGTAAAAGAGCCTGAGGCAAAGATTAAACACTGACATATTTGGGAAGCACAAACTAGGGCAAAGGACACAGAGAAATAGGCAGTGACCCAAGGAAAGATTTGAAATGATGGGTCACTCCAAGTACAGTGATGATACAGACAGGTACAAAGACAATTAGCTCACTTGGCAGATATATCCAGGCATATGTGTCATCTCTGAAAATCTCCGAGAGGAAATCACATCTTGGTGTAGTTCCTGGAGGGAGAAATGAAGGGACTCACTAGCCAGGCTCCTTTCCATTTTCCACTAATAACGGTTCACCTCTAAGGGAGTTAGTTTCCCCAAGGACTTGCAGGTTGATGAGTATCATGCAGCCCCTTGATGGCTGCTGGGAACCCTGTGGATATAGCATTTTATCCAAGTTCAGCAATGGACAACTCAATCAGATTAAAGCCCAGAGTGAGGGCCATGTGGGGCCATGAAGGAATGAGGCTTTACCTTAAACTGTTCAGGTTAGCAGCTCCTTGATGAAGAGGAAGGGAGCCAATAGAATCCAACAAGGCATACCAGGTCTGTGGCCAATTCAGGTCTACGGTCCAAATACATTTGGAACCGACACATGAGATACCCTCCTCTAAAAAGTCACAAAATATATTAAAGGCTATATAAGAAGTCGTGTAACAAACATATTTCCCAAACTTATTTAAGCACAGAACTCTCACCCTCGTAATATCCCAAACAAGGTCTACAAAAGCATACTTTGAGAAAAACTATTCAAATAATTGGTTTCTCCTGCTGTACAAACTTCATCATCAACTACCTTAGACTGGCAATTTGGCTCCCACCTCTAATGGTAAGGAGTGGGGTCTAGCCTTATTCTTATTGCTCTGCTAGCATGTGACCTCCACTCAACCAAAGGAAACTTCCCATTGCTCTAAGAAGTCTAAGAAGCTCTCATGCTTTCTTCTGCTCAGACTGTTCCCTCCACCCAAAACCTTGCCACATTTGTTCTACTGCTAAGCACACTGTGGCATTTCAAGTGACCCTGCAGATGTGTGGATGTGGTCTTTCTGCCCATGCTCTACGCACACCACACCTTTCACAGGGCACTTAAGACTCTTGCCTCTTCCGAAGTATAGAGGTTTAGTTGCCAAGGACGGAATTATATAGCATGCTATTCATTTCTGTATCTCGAGGAGATCCCCAAGTAGAAAGTTTTGTATGTACTATCCACTCAGAGAATAATACAGAAATAAAGGCTATAAACTAGACAGAAGCAACTCTAAAAGACATAAGCACAAATGTGGATTCCAATGTTTTAGCACCTCACATATTTCTAATGATGGATTACTAATACTTCCTTGTGTTCTAATACCATTCCAAACAGAATTTTTTTTTTTTACTTTTGAGACAGTCTTACTATGTTGCCCTCAGTACAGTGCAGTGGCATCACAGCTCACAGCAACCGCAAACTCTTGGGCTTAAGCAATTCTCTTGCCTCAGCCACCCAAGTATCTGGGACTACAGGTGCCCACCACAACACCTGGCTATTTTTTAGTTGCAATTGTCATTGCTGTTTAGCAGGCCCGGGCCAAGCTTGAACCTGCCAGCCTCAGTGTATGTGGCTGGCACCCTACTCACTGAGGTATGGGCGCAGAGCCTCCAAACAGAATCTTATTTCAATATAAATAAAATATTCTCTATGAATCACTCACCTTTAAGAGCAATTTGGCACCAGACAAGGAAAGTTTCTAAATGGTAACATAATAAACTGAAAATTTGTTTACTAACAAAGCAGTTTATTCCTGAAAAGATAGAGAATGTTATTTTAGAGCAAGAACTGCCAAATTTACATACTCTCAGGCATAAATGATAATCCTCATTAGTCTGAGAGCTGTAAACAAGGTCATGCTATATACAGTCTGCATGGCTACAGCCAGTGCCTAAACACAGGGAACAACCAGGGGCCTGGAGAATGTTTACACCAATTTGTCCACAGTCTCCAATATGAAATTCTTCATCAAAATGCTTTTACTCCCACCCACTCCCCCAACATTTGCCATCCTCATTTAGGACTACGCTTGAGTAACAGAATGCAGGATCTTATGAATATAATCTCCCGCAGACCTATGAATTCCTAGATGTAGGATAACCACCTTTTCAATTTTCTTATTATCTGCCACAATCCTTTCCCTATATACAGTTCTCTCCTACTTGGTACTGCTAAGTCCCATAATAATAAAGTTGTTGCCATGCTCAGAACTGGAAAACACACTGGGGAGTCGGGGGGGAAGGAGGGGGCATGGGGAAAAGTCTAGATTCCTACCTAGAAAACTGAAAGGGAATTCTGTTTTCTTTATATGAAAAATTAAAATGAGGACTGGAACTTAAGTCCCTGAATTTTCAGACTAGTACTGATAGAACTTCCATAAAGCTCCCTTTTTATAAGAAGAGTAATGCTAATTACAGAGAAAAAATATAAGACAAACACCAAAAAGGAGGTAGGGGAAAAGAGAAATCACTACCTCTCTCATCACTGTAAGTTGAATCAAAAGGATCAATTTCATCACCTCTTTGAGGTCTTGCTCCTCTGACTGTTTCTCTAATATCTTCAAATTTCCTTTAAACTGGTGAGTCAAGGAAAGCATTCACTGCATGCCTCTAAGGTGTGTGGATATAAAGAGCCCAGGAAGTCTGAGGCAGAAGGCAAGGTAGCACCACACCTCAGCCAAGACTCCCATAGTCAGATAGCCCTGACCAGTCTGATGCTGCAACACACTGGCGTTGGGACCTTGAGCTGGGTACCAACCGCTTGAGTCTCCATTTCCTCATCTATAAAATGGTGTGAATAACAGAACCAACCTTGGAGTGCTGTTATTAGCTATTCTTATTGTTTCAGGCACTATACGATGACTTTATTTATGTAAAGAAGTTAAAGAAAAAGAGAGAAAAGGTGAGCTATGGTGATTTTGCAGTAGGTTTGAAATTCCATATGGAGGAATGTACATTCCATTTGAAACAGGTTCACCAGAAGCTGGTGAAATTCTCCAGTGCAGCCAAGCTCCAAGGAAATTTGTGTACTGCCCTATCTCTACAAGGTGGTCTGGACATAAGAGTCATATCAGAGAGTGGCTGCCAAGGCAGTGATGAAAAATAATGGAGGTCTATCCACAATGGCAGAAGTGCAAAAGGATGCATACCAAAAGTCTATTTCAGGCACATGATCAACCACCAAGAAATTAAATGACTATTTCCCCAAAACAGGTCTATGCACTCTCAGCAAATACCAGCTGACTTCTGCTTGATTCTTCCCGAATCAAGAAAGCATCAGGAACAAACAATAGAAGCTCTAGTTTCTGGAAACTAAGAAACACTTAGTTCATGAACGTAACTTAACAGAGGCAAAACACAGCTGCATACATGGCCTTGCACACTTCAATTGGGAAAAAGTAATGTTTCCTACCTGGAGAAAAATGACAGCATATATGACAGTTGGCATTTTCTACGAAGTTAGAGACTGACACATTTACTATAGTGCAACAAAAATATTCACATAAAAAACTCATTTGCTGGATATCCATAAACTGGATCAATTCTTTAAAAGACCAACAGATTAAAGAGCAAGACATCTCCATCACCAATGCCACTGGCTGCAAGCTAGGACTTCTTGGTTCAATGTTTTCTGCACCTATGAGTCCCCAGGTGAAGAAATAGGCTTTCTAAAAGCAGCACACAGGGGGGCTGAGACAAGATGGCTTACTAAAGCCAGCTTTCCACAGAGGCTCCTGTCCAGAAGGAGAGTTAAAAAACAGAAATTTAGCAAGTATCTGGGTGGATTTCAGCTGCACCAAGAGAGAAGGTTGAAGAACGCACATCAACCCCGCTGAGGTGAGCTGCGACCCCAAGGATACAAACAAAAGGTACAAAATCCATCACCAAGCGGATGGGAGTCCCCTCCCCCAGGAGAACGGCTCGGAGTGCCCCACAAACAAACGAGCAGTGCTTAAAGGTCCTCCCACTATACTGCAGGGGAGAGACCCTCTAAAAACTAGACCTACCTCCCCTACTAGGGTGCCACGGCATTCTCCTACCAGGGATAAAACTGTATAAAACTGTATATATTCTCTACCTGCAAATCTGCACTCCCAGCACACCCATCCACTCTCACTCGGAGGTCTAAGGGCCTATCCCCCAGGAGTACACATTTTTGGGTGATTTCTCGAGGGGTATGGACAGTGCCTAAACTGAAGTTGGTCAGTGCTGACTCTCGTGCACGAGAGTGAGGAGAGGACGGTCGGTAGAAAGGGAACCATACCGGAGCGGGGGTGCCCCGAGGTGCAGAGCGGCAGCCGTCTTTTGGCAACAATAGGGCTCACTCCCAGATATTCTGAAGCCACACTCCCTGTCTCCCTGGGCAACCAGAGGAGGCCGGGCATCTACTCAGGTGGCAACCACCATGGAACAGATCTGGGATAAAAATGCAGGCCCTGTGAGTAAAGGGTTTGCCTGAGTCGGTACCGGCCTGCGTGGAGCATGAGGACTGGAAATGCTCGCGCAGAGCCGGGAAGTCCTCACGGCAGGGCTGACCCAGAGGACCGCTTTACTGAGCCCAAGACCCACCCGGCCCTCAGGGGATCATCAGCCTATAGACAAAGGAAGACAAGAGGCTAGAACTGACAGGTAACCGAATACGAACATGCAGGAGCAAAGACAGGGCCTGAGGCGCAGGCTCTGGGAACTCAAAAAAGCTTCTCTTCTGCAGGGGAATTTCCCAGGGACAGAAAAAAATTCCTGCAAAGTTGTTCTGTTCTGTTCTGTCAGTAACATCAATCAGGGGCGGGGCTAGAACTGAGTGAACACCCACCAGCCTCCATCAAGTGCCCGAGGTTGTCAGGCCTCACCTCCCCCTGCTAGATAGAGGCAGAGCACAGCGACCTGGCTTAGCAGAAATAAATTTCACTGTGATTCAGGCAGGTACAAACCCTGGGAGTATCTATTCACGACAGGCAACTGGGTCAAACCCCTGCGGGACTATCAGTGACTGGGTGTGACAGAGGTGCAAGGTGGGGAAGGAGGCATCAACCTTCCCAGACTGATCTATTTGCTGGGTGGGTCCTCCTCACTCCATGGAGCACTGGAGCAAGCCATATCAGAGTAGTCACCAGACCCCTGCAATCAAGTTGCCAGAGACCTTTTAAACTCACCAACCTGAGACAGGTGCTGACTGAGTCAATTGATTTGGACCTACTGAACTGAGCCAATTGCCCGAGGACTATTCAGGTGGTGCCCGGGGTGTGTGGTTGTAGGAATATTTGATTTTTCTTTTCCAATTGTTGCCTATGGCGGCGGGGTGACTTAATTGCTGGTACTACTCCACAGCTGAGACTTCAACCCAGAGTAACTGTTTCACTAGGGTGGAACACAGACCAGCTAAAAACAAAACAGAACCACTTAACCCCACCACATCAAACAAGGCCCCAGTTTCCAGGTCTCAGCACTGTATGGGGCCTCGACAAAGCTCCAGGGGAAAAATCAAACAGTGTAAAATAATCATGGGGTGGAATCAGCGGAAAAACTCCGGTAACATGAATAACCAGAATATATCAATCACCCCAAGGAAACATATGGCAGATGTAACTGAAAATCCCATTCATAAACAGCTGACCGAGATGTCAGAAATCGAATTCAGAATATGGATTGCAAACAAGATTAATAAAATGAAGGAAAATTTGGAATTAGAAATTCGAGCAGCAATTCATAAGACGGAATTAGAAATTTGACGAGAAATTCAAAAGTTGTGTCAAGAATTTAATGAATTTAAAACAAAACCACCAAAAATTTTAACACACTGAAGCAAGAATTTGCAGCACTCAAAATTCTGAAAAAATACAGTAGAATCCCTCAATAACAGACTGGAGCAAGCAGAACAAAGGATTTCTGACATTGAAGACAAAGCCTTTGAACACTCCCAAACTCTCAAAGAGGAAGAGAAAGGGAGAGCAAAACAAATCATTCTCTCAGAGAGTTCTGGGATAATTCAAAGAAGGGTAATATCTCCATCAGTGGAATGCCTGAAAGTGATGAAGTGGCCTTGCTAAGCACAGAGGCCCCTCTCCATGAAATTATGAAAGAGAATTTTCCAGACATGCCAAGAGATTCTGAAATTCAGATAACAGACAGTTTCAGAACCCCAGCATGACTCAATCCCAATAACACATCCCCTAGGCATATCATAATTAACTTCACTAAAGTTAATATGAAGGAGAAAATTCGAAAGCAGCCAGATGTAACAAATCTATTACCTACAAAGGGAAGAATATTTGAATGACTGTAGATCTCTCTGATGAAACTTTTCAAGCCAGCAGAGGTTGGTCACTGACTTTTAATCTCCTAAAGCCAAATAACTTTCAACCCCGGATCCTGTATCCAGCTAAACTGAGTTTAATTTATGATGGAGAAATTAAATACTTTAACAAGAGTTGCGATTTTATTTGCAGATACAATAGACTTTAAACCAACAAAAGTAAGGAAGGATAAGAATGGTCATTCATATTTGTTAAGGGTAACATTCAATATGATGAGATTTCAATTATTAATATCTATGCACCCAACCAGAATGTGCTTCAATTGATAAGAGAAACTCTAACAGACATGATCAACTTGATTTCCTCCAGATCTAATAATAGTTGATTCTCTCATAATAGTTGCAGATTTCAACACTCCTTTGGCAGTGTTGGATAGAACCTCCAATAAGAAGCTGAGCAAAGAAATTTTAAATTTAATCCTAACCATCCAACATTTCGATTTGCCAGACATCTACAGAACATTTCATCCCAACAAAACTGAATACACATACTTCTCATCAGCCCATGGAACATAGTCCAAAATTGATCACATTTTAGGTCACAAGTTTCACCTCAGTAAATTTAAAGGAATAGAAATTATCCCTTGCATCTTCTCAGACCACCATGCAATAAAAGTTGAACTCAATAACAACAGGAACCTGCATACTCATACAAAAACATGGAAGTTAAATAACCTTATGCTGAATGATAGCTGTGTCAGAGATGAAATTAAGAAGGAAACTGCCAAATTTTCGGAACAAACCAAAAATGAAGACACGAATTATCAGAACCTCTGGGATACCGCAAAGGCAGTCTAAGAAGGAAATTTATAGCACTGCACGCCTTCCTCAAGAGAACGGAAAGAAAGGAAGTTAACAACTTAATGGGATATCTCAAGCAACTGAAAAGGAAGAACATTCCAACCGCAAATCCGCTAGAAGAAAAGAAATAACCAAAATTAAAGCAGAATTAAATGAAATTGAAAACAAAAGAATTATACAACAGATTAATAAATAAAAAAGTTGGTTTTTTGAAAAGGTCAATAAAATAGATAAACCTTTGGCTAACCTAACCAGGAAAAAGAGTACAATCTCATCAATCAGAAATGACAAAGACGAAATAACAACAGACTCCTCAGAAATTCAAAAAATCGTTAATGAATATGACAAGAAACTTTATTCTCAGAAATATAAAAACCTGAAGGAAATTGACCAATACTTGAAAGCATGTCACCTTCCAAGACTTAGCCAGAATCAAGTGGAAATGTTGAACAGGCCCATATCAAGTTCTGAAATAGGGTCAACCATACAAAACCTCCCTAAAAAGAAAAGCCCGGGACCAGGTGGCTTCACATCAGAATTCTACCAAACCTTTAAAGAAGAATAAACTACCTATATTACTCAACCTGTTCCAAAATGTAGGAAAAAAAGGAAGACTACCCAACACGTTCTATGAAGAAAACATGACCCTGATCCCCAAACCAGGAAAAGACCCAACAAGAAAAGAAAATTATAGACCAACATCACTAATGAATATAGATGCAAAAATATTCAACAAGATCCTAACGAATAGAATCCAGCAACATATCAAACAAATTATACATCATGACCAAGTCGGTTTTATCCCAGGGTCTCAAGGCTGGTTCAATATATGTAAATCTATAAGTATAATTCAGCACATAAACAAATTAAAAAACAAAGACCACATGATTCTCTCAATTGATGCAGAAAAAGCTTTTGATAACATACAGCATCCCTTCATGATCAGAACACTTAAGAAAATTGGTATAGATAGGACATTTCTTAAACTGATAGAGGCCATCTACAGCAAACCCACAGCCAATATCATATTGAATGGAGGTAAATTGAAATCATTTCCACTCAGATCAGGAACCAGACAAGGCTGCCCATTGTCTCCACTGCTCTTTAATATTGTAATGAAAGTTTTAGCCACCGCAATTAGGGAAGAAAAGGCAATGAAGGGTATCCATATAGGGTCAGAAGAGATCAAACGTTCGCTCTTCTCAGATGCTATGATTGTATAACTGGAAAACACCAGGTATTCTACTACAAAACTCTTAGAAGGGATCAAGGAATATAGCAGCGTCTCAGGTTACAAAATCAACATTCATAAATCGGTAGCCTTTATATATACCAACAATAGTCAAGCTGAAAAAACAGTTAAGGACTCTATTCCATTCACAGTAGTGCCAAAGAAGATGAAATATTTGGGAGTTTATCTAACAAAGGATGTGAAAGATCTCTATAAAGAGAACTATGAAACTCTATGAAAAGAAATAGCTGAAAATGTTAACAAATGGAAAAACATACCATGCTCACGGCTGGGAAGAATCAACATTGTTAAAATGTCCATACTACCCAAAGCAATATACAATTTTAATGCAATCCCTATTAAAGTTCCACTGTCAAACTTTAGAGATCTTTAAAAAATAATACTTCATTTTATATGGAATCAGAAGAAACTTCAAATAGCCAAGACATTACTCAGAAATAAAAACAAAGCAGGACAAATCACACTACCAGACCTCAGACTATACTATAAATCGATAGTGATCAAAACAGCATGGTACTGGCACAAAAACAGAGAAGTAGATGTCTGGAACAGAATAGAGAACCAAGAGATGAAGTCAGCTACTTACCATTATTTGATCTTTGCCAAGCCAATTAAAAACATTCAGTGGGGAAAAGATTCCCTATTTAACAAATGGTGCTGGGTGAACTGGCTGGCAACCTGTAGAAGACTGAAACTGGACCCACACCTTTCACAATTAACTAAGATAGACTCTCACTGGATTAAAGATTTAAACTTAAGACATGAAACTATAAAAATACTAGAAGAGAGTGCAGGGAAAACCCTTGAAGAAATTGGTCTGGCCAAGTATTTTATGAGGAGGACCCCCCGGGCAATTGAAACAGCTTCAAGAATACACTACTGGGACCTGATCAAACTAAAAAGCTTCCGCACAGTCAAGAACACAGTAAGTAAAGCAAGCAAACAGCCATCAGAATGGAAGAAGATATGTGCAGGTTATGTTTCCTACAAAGGTTTAATAACCAAAATTCACAGAGAACTCAAACGTATAAGCAAGAAAAGAACATGTGATCCCATCACAGGCTGGGCAAGGGACTTGAAGAGAAACTTCTCTGAAGAAGACAGGTGCATGGCCTATGGACATACGAAAAAATACTCATCATCTTTAATCATCAGAGAAATGCAAATCAAAACTACTTTGAGATATCATCTAACTCCGGTAAGATTAGCCTATATCACAAAATCCCAAGACCAGAGATGTTGGCGTGGATGTGAAGAAAAGGGAACACTTCTACACTGCTGGTGGGAATGCAAATTAATACATTCCTTTTGGAAAGATATTTGGAGAACACTTAGAGATCTAAAAATAGACCTGCCATTCAATCCTGTAATTCCTCTACTCGGCATATACCCAGAAGATCAAATATCACATCATAACAAAGATATTTGTACCAGAATGTTTATTGCATCCCAATTCATAATTGCTAAGTCATGGAAAAAGCCCAAGTGCCCATCGATCCAGGAATGGATTAATCAATTGTGGTATATGTACACCATGGAATATTATGCAGCCTTAATGAAAGTTGGAGACTTTCTCTCTTTCATGTTTACATGGATGGAGCTGGAACATATTCTTCTTAGTAAAGTATCTCAAGAACGGAAGAAAAAGTATCCAATGTACTCCGCCCTACTATGAAACTAATTCATGGCTTTCACATGAAAGCTATAACCCAGTTATAACCTAAGAATATAGGGAAGGGGGAAAGGGAGGGGAGTGAGAGGGGAGGTGGATGGTGGGAGGGTGATTGGTGGGATTACGCCTGCAGTGCATCTTACAAGGGTATATGTGAAACTTAGTAAATGTAGAATGTAAATGTCTTAACACAATAACTAATAAAATGCCAGGAAGGCTATGTTAACCAGTGTGATGAAAATGTGTCAAATGGTCTACAAAGCCAGTGTATGGTGCCCCACGATCGCATTAATGTACACAGCTACGATTTAATTAAAAAAATAAAAAAGCAGCACACAGCTTACCTTGCTTGCAAATGCCTCCACATAGTTCAGAGACAAACTGAGATACATAGTATAACTTCAGAAGCTTTCACCTGGTGAGCTAACTATCAGAATTCTGTAAACAATGGTGACCCCCAAAGGGCCTGTTTGGAGATGATGGCCATAAATGTGAAGTCCTAGCAGCACAGCATTATCATTCTACATTATTTATAATGACCCATAAGAGATCCAAAACACAACTGGTTTGATAGAAAATTTTGTTGAGAGGTGGAAATAATGATGCTTTCTCTAATTACAATTTGAAATCAGATCTGAAATGTAAAGTCAGATTTGTGATTTTCTTTATTTTTCCCGTTCTTTCTTCTTTACCTTTTGAACATAGTCCAGGTAAACAAACACATTCATAAGAGTAGCAGGCACATTGAATCACTGCTGACCTGGGTCACATGAGGAAGAACTGAGCAGAGATGAAAGGCTTCATCTCTTATTTCTCTTGGCTATTCATGGGTCTCACTCTGGAACTTACACCTTTAATAAAAAATAAATAATAGATTTGCAGCCTCCTGGTTTGAAACAAGACAAATGCTATTGCGTTTTGGGTTTCAATGATACATGATAGACTGGGAAGCCTGTTTTCAATTCACTCCCACAACTTTAAAAGAACAAAGAAAACTGGGAGAGTTTGAATGCTATTACTAAGTTGATCCCAAAATTTTTCTCTAAACAGATTTATCACCTTTCGTAAGATGGTTTGAAGCTGTTAACATCATTTTATTATTTCTCTCTAGATTTATTTTTCCTGATCTTGAAAAATCAAAAGCCAGCCAAAACCACTATCTATAGCCGACAGACTTTTTTCTCCAGAAAAATGTAAAAATGTATTCTTTTAGCTTAAATAAAAATAACAAATGAGATATTGTTAAGGAATGAATATTTGTGTCTCTCTGGGGCCTTTGGAAGTAATTTGGGTTAGATGAGGCCATGAGGGCAGAGCCCTCATAATGGAATTAGTACCCTCATAAGAAGAAACACCAGAGAACTCACATTCTCTCTTTCCCCATATGCATGCATCAAGGAAAGGCCATGGGAGACACAGAAAGCAAGAGAACATGTGCAAGCCAGGAAGAGGGCCCTGTGCAGGAACTAATTTGCTGGCAAATTGATCTTGATCTTGAACTTCCTACTCTCCAATAACTATCTGTTATTTAAGCCATCCAGTCTATAGTATTTTGTAATGGCAGCCAGAAGTGAATAAGACATATGTCAATTAAAATTTGAGAATCTGTCTTCTAAGAAGCAAAGGAGGCATTCTTTAGACTCACCATAAGTGTAAAGCAGTGAATATTTAAACAACTTGAAGAAGGCTAGAAAGAACTCAGAAAATGACTACTCTGCAGGTACCAAGTGACTCTAAACAGACCAATCCCAGTCAAATATCATAATTCAGACATAAGGCTTTTCACATTAATTTGCAAAAAATTAATTACTTTTCTTAATCCTAAAGTTCTAATTTACTTATTCCAGTAAACTTTCTTTCACCTTTTATCATTCATTTCCTTATTCCTTCATTTTGGTTTGCTGGTTTCATAACTTTAAATAAATATTTTCCCTCTGATTTTCAGGATGCCAGGCAGTACAGTGTTGCCATCAACTACTTTACACACTACTTTAGCTGCGTGGAATATATGTGCAGACGGAGGTAGTGTGAAGTGAGATCAGAAGTCCTGCTTTGCACAAGATAGGCAACCCACAACCAGAACTAACCAAAGATAAAGATGCAAGGTGACCAGGGATTTTCCCCACATTCATATACTCTTCAGCAAAAAGTACACTGGCCATGATGGTTACCTTAAAGTCAGGTTTTGGCATCAGTTAACAATAGCAGACTAGCAATCAATTCACATACCAGGGTCTAGCTGGTATTTGTGTAGTCTAATTCAGAAGGATAGCTACAGAAGCAAAGTCTATCCACATAATCAAATGATTAGAAATTCCTCAACACATGCCTTTTTTTTAGAAGTGAAAACAGAAGCACTGTAAAGAATCACACCTAAAATAAAGTTCTGCCTTCAATAAGTATTCAATAAATACATGTAGAATTGCTAAATATATCAGGAAAAGATTAAAAATATATATTTTGACCTAAAAAAATACATGTGACCTATTTACTGATTCAGTTTCTTTCTTTCTTTTTTTTTTTTTTAATGAGCACTGGAAGGTGTGAGTGGGAAAGAGAAAGGCAGGAGGCTTCAAGAGTGTTCAATACATCTTAGAAAAGAAGGAGCAGAAATCACAGTGTTACCTGGCAGTAGTAACCACAAGATAACTGGCATCCCAGAAAACCTTCAGTTTTCTAGTTTTAGCCTTGCCCTGAGTAATCAGGATACCCCCACTCAACTCCTGGCGAGAAGATCATTTGATTACTGTTTTTCATATTTAAAGACTGGCTTTGGATGAAGTGGTTATTAAGCAGGTGCTGAGGGTAGCTGAGAAGACTTGCTGTGACTCATTTCTTCCCATGCTGTGCACCTATATATTGTTCCTCTCTGGAGGACAGCTGCATCTGCTTCCTCAGCCAGTGATATTACCTCCTCTATGCCTGTGCACCCTTGGCCCTAGAACAAACAGATCCACCCAGTTTTCTGTTGATACATCACCCCAAGGCTGGCCTGGGGCACACCCAGTTGCTCAGCCTTGTCTAACTCTGACTCTCTCTTTTGACCCATTTACCCTTCTGTAAATCTATTTGCATTCTTGTGCCTGTCCAGGTTACAGTTGCTCAACTGCTCAATGTCAGTCCCTTGCCAAGTTCCAGCCCTGAGTCTACCATTGTCATGGTTCTGCAGTTCATCCTCCACCATCCCAGCACATTCTCTACTCTGAGAGCAGGGGAGAAATCTAAGCACTTCATCAGATCACAGCATCATTTAAAATTCATCTATCACCGCCTCTGCCTTGGGGTAAATCTCAGACTCCTTTATAGTAAGCCCAGAAGCATTGCTCACCCACTTGGCCATGTCCAGGCTGCACACAGGAGTTCTCAGGGTTTTGCACTTTTGGGTGCTCACAATGCCTGGAACAATGTCCTCTGCCACCCCTGCCTCCTACTCTAATCAACTTCTTTTTTAACTGAAAAACTCTCCCAATGGAAATTCTTCCCTGATCCCCTTCTTCAGGGCAATATATTCTAATAGTATGCTCTATTTTTTCATCATCATTACACTTACTAAACTGTTTAGCCTGAACACTTGTCTGAATCCCCTACTAAGTAAAACTTCTATGAGAGCAATGACTGGGTTAGTCTAGGTCACAATTAAAACCTCTATACCTAGTACCATGCCTATCACATAACAGACACTTGATAAATAGCTTATTGAATGAATGGCTGTCCGTTTTCACTACATTAATCAAAATAAAATAATGTAATCATAATACAAGCTTTTAGAGCGCACACACTGGGAAGCAATTTGCTAGGTACATCTATGTTTGGCTCACGTAATCTTTGTTCCTCTGAAACTCTTTATAGGACATACAGAGAGAGATTACCTCAGTCAGATATGATGTCTATACTAAGTCCACTCTTGTTCTGAGGGGCTGGATGATCCTGATCCCAAATAAGCTCCACACCCTCTCTAATGAAGTATTTTTGCCTAGAATTGCCATTAATTGAATATATCTTACTTTACCAATATTCCTGAAATGCCAATAAACAAGTTAAAGTTCTAGCAAAGTAACAGGAAAACAAGAATATAAGCTACTTTCACTCAGGAACTACTGACTTGCTAGTCCTATCATCCACAGAAATTTGAACATGGTAAGTACCCAGTAGATGTTCATTGAAATGAATGAAAAACATTAGTGAATTCCTGCTGATCTAAAAGTTTTATTTTAAAGGGTTTCCCTTCATTGATGGTTAAGCAATAGTAGTTAACTAATTGATCCCACATACTTACATGTTCAGTAAGTAAATTTTAAAGATTTTTCTAGTTAGCAAATGAGTAACTACAGTAAGGAAAGGGAAAAGGATGACAGAAGAGTTATTCATGGCTTTTTGAGGGCTAGGGAGAAGTATAATAACCAGATATAAAAATAGAGACAACATATTTAACTCAATATTGAGAAAATAGGCCACTTTATACTTCCTCTCGACTCATGCTACAACTACTCATCCAAGTTAATAAACTTATCCCATTCTTTGATTACTAAGAATGTTATATCCAGTAAGCGCCTCACATTTCTTAAAGCTGATTATTTAAAAAAGGTTATGGAACCACTAGTCATTTTAAAAAGACGTAGAGCTATGAATTCCTTTATAACAAACACTAAAACAAAAAACTATTCCTTTAACAACAAAGATAATCTACAATAAGAACAATATCATCCAAATCAAGATTGGCACAATATCTACAATGACTTATTATAATACATATTATATTCCAGTTATTACATTTAAGTAAATTAACTTCAATAAACCAACTCTAAGTTAAATTATAGATTTAACCACTTGACATAACTCACACTTTAAAAACAAACATTTCAGCCAGGTGTGGTGGCTTACACCTGTAATCCTAGCACGCTGAGAGGCCAAGAAGGGCTGACTACTTGAGCTTAGGAGTTCAGAGACCAGACTGAGCAAGAGTGAGACCCTGTCTCTACTTAAAAAAAAAAAAAGAAAAGAAAAAAGAAACTGAAGGAAGAGAATCTCTTGTGTCCAAAAGTTTGAGGTTGCTATGAGCTTCAATGCCATGGCACTCTACCCAGTGCAACTTTGTGAGACTCTGTCTCAAAAATATAAATCAATTAATTAAAAAAAAATAAACATTTCAATATGAAGATCTTAATTTTATTAAATGAACATATTTGAGAGAACATAAAATACTAGTTCTCTGAGAAAATGTAAAACAAATATGTTCACTGTAAGTACAAATATCTCAGTTCATATCTGACAAAAAATTCATACTGCAGATGGTAAACATATAAATCACCCTAGATTAAACAAGCATGCATGAAAAGCAAGCAAACTGTGATTATAATGAAGTCTAAGCATTTATATATTGACAAAATCACTGAACAAAATAAAGAACATTAGTTTATGTTAAAATAAAGTACTTTGTGAAGCAAAGCTTAAAATGCCCTTAGGGAGCCATCAGTGAAGTAAATTGAACTGGCTCTCACATGTCTTGCTATGCCATGTTAGGGAATATGGCCAGGTTGTTGTCATCTGTGACTCTGACATAAGTTAATAACCATGTTGTTATATCTCCAGATAAGAGAAAATTAGAGACATTCTCAGAAGAGTAATGGATTAAATGGGAAGCCTTCTCATCCAGTGAAAGGCAGAGAACGGTTTAGAATAAGGGACCCATTAGTTAAGTGATACTTAAAAAGCCAGGAAAACGGTCTTGGGCCAAACCAGTGAGATGATGATGGCTACACAGAGAATTAAAAGCCAGAGAATTCTGTCCCCACCTCTCCAAAATAATGGAGCTGTTGTTAAGATTATGAGAAAAACAGACTAATAAGAAAAAATGATGATCTTAGAGCCAAAGTGGGAGAAAAGCACTAAGTTTTTGGGAGGCAGAGGCAAAGGACACATTTCCCACTATGGTAATAAAGTATCAGCTGTACATGACGAAGACCAGACCTTAACAAGTTTAAGGTCTCATTCTTCCTCCACAAGTAACAAATTTGTAGTTCATGTTGACAGAGTGGAAACTTCCTCAAATAAGTACAAAGCAGAAGCTATTGATAAATTGTGGGCACAGACACCTTGGCCTTGCTAGCAGAAGACCCCCAAATACTACCAGGCCCTAAAGACCACTGAGTACAGACCTTAGCATCTTCTCATGGTTTGCCTGATGGGTGACCTAACTACCTATGTGGAGAGAGGGTATCCTGTGGGACACTTTGGGATTCTCCATTAAAGCTACCATATGGATGCCACTGAGATATTGCTCCTTTAATCACAGCACCCTTCTTAACAAACTTCTCGAGAAAAATATCCTCTGGTCCTAAACCATTATTAATTCATCTCGGCATTAGCTTTATTTGATTATCTTATGAACCTTGAGAATTCAACAACTGACTAGGATTCTCTTTTCCTGTTGGTTCCTATTACTAAAATCAGGCATAGTCATGGCAAATGAACAAGGTAGGATCTTTGCATTTTTCTGTCAATCTCACTTCTGGGGGGTCTAGTTCAAAAACTCACTTTTGCTTTTCCTTACTTCTAACTTATGTATTTATTTTTGTATTCTTGTATTCTTTTCACTACCTATAAATGCATTTTAAAAACAAGTCATAATTTTAAATGCCTAAATATAAAAATACTAGACTCATTAATTTTTCACATGAGAAAACTAAAGTCTAAAGAACTTATGGTAATGTGATACTAGAAAAAAAATTAGCCACACTAAATATTCCACAATAAATTGGTGAAGTTAAACTAAAACTAAAAGTTTAATTGTATAGTGAGAAACGACACTAAATTAATTTGTCTGTAATTTCTTAGGCAAAATATTTTTAATCTATTAACAACGTAAAATGGATATATGTTTCCGTGTAAAAGCAAAACTTGCTAGAATTTGCATGGTGTTAGAAGGGATCTGGTAATCAACATTATCTATTACAATTCTCCCAAAGATGACATCAACTCAAGAAAACCATTTCACATCAGGGAGCCTGCCAGAGGCTACGTCAGTATGTCACCAAAGACAGAGTCATAAATTATAGTGGTTCTGTTTGCCAAAGCTCTGCTCTTTATCATAAGTTGTTGGTGAGAATCATTTCTGGAGTTCTTTAGAACATGGTAATAAACAACCTTGAGGGTCATTCTAAATATTTACCAGCAGAAAGCATAAAGGATACCAAGGGGGGAAAATTCAATTTGACAAAAACTTCTTGAATGCTAACCATGTTAGGGATTCAAAGGTAAATCATCTTATAGTCCCTAATTAGAAGAATATAAAATCTTAGAACCAGAAGCAGTACCTCACTCCTATAATCCCAGCACTCTGGGAGGCGGAGGCAGGTAGATCACTTGATCTCAGGAGTTCAAGACCAGCCTGAGCAAGTACGAGACCCTATCTCTAAAAAGTAGTTGGGCTTTGGGGCAGGTGCCTGTAGTCCCAGCTGCTTGGGAGGCTGAGGCAAGAGGATCTCTTGAGCTCAAGAGATTGAGGTTGCTGTGAGCTATGACCCTACAGCACTCTACCAGGGGCAAGAAATTAAGACTGTCTCCAAAAAAAAAAAATCTAGTGAGGGGAAAATACATGTATACTGTAATACAAAGAAAAAATGCTGATAATTGCTATAACAGAGTCACAAAAGGTTTTGAGAACACTGAGAAGGCCAACAGTATTTTCATCTGGAAGGAAGCTAGGAAATTGGACATGGTATATAAAAGTTGTCTAAAGTAGATGACAAAGATTTATTAAATGAACTGAACCATACGTTATCATTAATGACACTGGTTCAAATAGCAAATTTCTCAATGATCACTTCTGAGAAAACATGGAGAATATTACAAAATAGCAAGAGAGGAGCCATTTTAACCCATCCTGATTAGGAACCAAAGATGAACAAAAGGAAAACCTCAAAGGTTTACAATCTCTTACTGATACTTCTAGAATGAAACAAATGATAAAAGACAAGGTGAGCAGATGACTGAAATACTGAGTACATTTTAATCAGAGTACCATTAAAACCAACTATGGCTTTCTCTGTAGTACTAACTGCCATTTAATATATGTTTTGCTTTTTTTTTTTTTTTTCAATTTATTTTGGTAATTTAGTATCACCAGGGCAAGTATCTTTCTGTTATGTCTAAATGCCAAGACACATAGTAGCACTAAATACTCAAACAAATTAAAATAAGCCTTTAAAAAGTTCATCCCAGTGAACCCAGTACTTGGGATTCTAATAATAATGTTATAGCAATAGCTACCATTTACTAAGCATTTATTTTTCCAGACACTTTATAATCCTGTTAACAGTATCAAGCCATTTCATTCTCATAACAATCCATGAAGAAACTGAGAGGATAAATACCTTATTTGAGATTACACAGTTAGAAAACAGCAAAGCATTATTCTTCCTAAGTAGATAACCTGAAATGTGACCAAATGATATGTTTAAAAGTGTTTACTACACAGTTTTTTTAAAAAACCCTAACAATAAAAGCACCTAACAATAAAGGGTAGCTTGCCTTAATTATTAATATAAGAAATACTCACAAAGGGAATACCATAGACCAGGGGTCCTCAAACTTTTTAAATGGGGGGCCAGTTCACTGTCCCTCAGACTGTTGGAGGGCCAGCTATAGTTTAAAAAAAAAACAAAACTATGAACAAATTCCTATGCACACTGCACGTATCTTATTTTGATGTAAAAAAACAAAACGGGAACAAATATAATCACACCGCCCCACGTGGCCCGTGGGCCGTAGTTTGAGGACCCCTGTTCATAGATCCATCAAAACTCATATGCTTACAAAGCATATTTACCACAGGAGAAATGTTAAACATAAAAACAGAACACAAAATTGAGTATATACTATGATCTTAATGATATATAAACAAATAAAAATTGCATCAAAAAAAATTTTAAGCCATAGGGGCAGAAGCTTCTGTTAACTGTACTCTTCAATTCATGGAACTTTCTCCTACATAAAATTCACTTTTGTGTATATGTAAGGGCAAATTTATGTATGAATTTAAACTCAATATTATTTCTCCTTCATAAGAAAAAGTAACAATTCTAATGTGCTTGATGGGTATTCTTTGTGCTCCTGCAAAATGCATATTGTTTTGTGTGTTCTTTTAATTCATATAAATGATGGTGTTGTGCTATTAATCTTATCCTTTTTTCTTTAGTATTGTATTTTATAACCTCTTACCACATTCTGTGTGTACCATAGCTGCAGTTGCTTCTAATTTCTCTACTGATGTAGCCATCACCTTCTACACAACTGCTCTACTAGAGTGGCATCTAAACATCCTGCCTCTACTAATAATGTTGCCATGAACACATCATACACATCCTTTATTCAATAATAAAAATGTCCTTAGGGGGTGGTGCCTGTAGTTCAGTGGGTAGGGCGCCGGCCACACACACTGAGGCTGGCAGGTTCGAACCCGGCCCAGGCCAACTATAACAACAATACCAACGGCAACAAAAAAATACCCAGGTGTTGTAGTGGGCCTCTAGTCCCAGCTACTTGGGAGGCTGAGCCAAGAGACTTGCTAAAGCCAAAGAGTTTGAGGTTGCTGTGAGCTGCAATGCCACAGCACTCTACCCAGGGCATCAGCTTGAGACTCTCTCTCCAATTAAAAAAAAAAAAAAAAAAAAAAAATGTCCTTAGGATACCTCCCAGCAGAATAAACATTGAATCAGTTTTTCTGTGCCTAATTTAAGAACTTCCAGATTGCTCTCCAGTATAGCGGCAATGTCTACATTCCCACCACCACTACATGAGAATTTGCATATTCATAATCCTCTATTGTACTTGCCATTTTCAGCTTTCTAACTGCTACTAGTTTAACAGAAATATCATATTGTTGCTTCAATTCTCATTTCTCTGATTACTAATGATTTTGATTTCTTTCTATGGGGGTTAGCCTTTCGGATTTATTATTTTGTGATATGAATGGTCATATCTTCTTCCTATCTGACTGCTATCCTCCCTTCATACTATTTTGCATATTGTTTTTGCAACACTTAATGCAAATTTGCTATTAAACTCTTAAAAAATTTTGGACAATGCACACATCTCCCATTCCATCATCTGCTCATTTGTTTGCACATGCTTTCATTGAACAGAAATCCATAATAGTGATATAATCAAATTAATCAAATTTTCCCAATTGATTTATGCTTTTAAGAAGTTCATCAAGTTCTTCAAAAATATACAATAAAAATTCTGAGATTGAATTGAATTTTAAACATTAATTTAGAAAGAACTGATGCCTTATAATGCTTTCTCAGAGAGAATAAGAAGTTTCTCTATTCACTTACATAATCTTTTATTAGAGTTCAAAATTTTTCTTCAAAAAGATTTTACACATCATGCTTGATTAATTAATAGATATTATAAAATTTTTGTTGCTGTCCTGAGCCATATCTTATGTCTTGTTACATTTTTATGGACAAATTATATTGATTGTTATAGATTGATCAGAGAGTCAGGCCTTTATAACTATGGGTCCACATCTGTGGATTCAAACAATTGTCAATTGAAAATAAATTGCATCCATACTGAACATGTACACATTTTTTCATTATTCCCTCAACAAGATAGTGTAACAATAATTTAAATAGTATTTACATTTTATTGGGTGTTAATAATAATCCAGAGATAATTTAAAATATAAAGGAGAATGTACATAGTTACACACAAATATTAAGACATTTTATATCAGAAACTTGAAAACTTGACCATCCATGAACTTTGGTGTCTGCAAGAGGTCTTGGAACCACTCTCCCACACACACAAAGATACAGCTGTATACACACAGTGATGTCATCATAGTCATTCGTTCTAATAATCTGTTTATTCGATTATGTTCACTAAGGTGACCATATTGTCTCTGAATAATGAAAATTTTACTTATTTCTTTCAATACGTAGGTCTCTTATTTCTTTTTCTTTCTGGATACCATTGGTCAGGACATCAAATGCTATACTAAACAACAGCAGAGAAAATTAGCATATGTGATAGATACTTTAGACTGGATCTCTCAAACTCTATCCTACTTCCTCCATCTTCCTGCTCCAGTGGATGGAGGAAAGCAAGATTGGAGAGAGGTGTTTGTGGAGCCAGACGCCACATTCTGGTGCCTCGTTATCCCCTTATAAAACCTGTAAAGACCAAGTGGTAATGAGAGAGGATTCCTGGGAAAAAGTATGTTTTGATCTGGAAGGACAAAGTTGTCTCACAGAAACTCAAAGACACTCCTGCAAAGTCCTTTCCATGGTGACTCAGCTCCTAAGAATTTGTAAAAAACTTAGCTTCCTCTAGGAAGCTACTAACAATATTTGTTTCTGCTTCTGTAAATCCTGCCAATGCTTCAAGACCTCCCATAAGGAGACAGTATAACTGTTCCTTTATCTGCCTACTTGTGAGTCCTAAGAAAGGACAGGGACAGAGCTGATGGGGAGCTCGGCCATTGTGGGTACATGAAGTCCACCAAAGCTCCACCAGCTAGAATAAAGCCCCTTCCTCTTACAAATGGAGGTGTTTGGATGATTCTTTCTCTCCGTTGAGTCATTTTCCTGCTACAGTAATGCAAATTGACAGCACAATGGTGTGATCTTATAACACTCTCCTTTTCCAAAACTGCTTCTCCAGCCCTTCTTACTACATAAGTCTCTGATCCACTGAACTACATCTCTTTTTGCTTGAAAGTCTAGATTGAATCCTGCAGTAAATAGTGACTGACACCAGCATATCTATTTGTTCCCAATATTAAAAGAATGTATCCAAAACTTCTCATTTAAGTACTATCTTTGATATACTTTTTAGTATGTAACTTTTAAGAAAGTACCCTTCTATTTCCAATTTGGTTTTCATTTTTTTTTTTTTTTACAGCCATTCTGCCTTAGTAACTGCTCTTGAATAAGAATGCTAAGCCCACAAAATGCAGTGGTGGCAAAGGCACTATGGGAACATCACAAGACTGTGGGCCAGGCATAGATCACATTTTTCAAGCACATTCATATGTGAGGTGATAAACCACTATTATGATCAAAAGACAAGGAAAAATAGCTTTGCAGCTTTTTTTTTTT
Organism: Nycticebus coucang; assembly: GCF_027406575.1. NCBI lineage: Eukaryota > Metazoa > Chordata > Mammalia > Primates > Lorisidae > Nycticebus > Nycticebus coucang. The sequence continues at coordinate 64,903,230 of NC_069791.1, read as the reverse complement.
TTTTTAATTGTTGGGGATACATTGAGGGTACAAAGAACCAGGTTACACTGATTGTGTTTGTTAGGTAAAGTCCCTCTTATAATTGTGTCCCATCTCTAAGAGGTATGTCATACCCCATGATCCCTTATTCCCTCCCTCCTTTCTCTCAATGCACCCCCCTTCACACACTGTATAGTATGTCATCAATTGTCCTGATGTCAGAATTGAGTACATAGGATTCTTGCTTCTCCATTCTTGTGATGCTTTACTAAGAAGAATGTGTTCCACTTTCATCCAGGTTAATACAAAAGATGTAAAATCTCCATTTTTTTTTAAAATGGCTAAATAGTATTCCATGGTATTCATATACAACAGCATGTTAATCCACTCCTGGGTTGGTGGGCATTTAGGCTATTTCCACATTTTGACAATTGTAAATGGAGCTCTGATAAACAGTCTAGTGCAAATATCCTTATGATAAAATGATTTTTTTTCTTCTGTGTAGATAGCCTGTAATGGGATTGCGGGATCAACTGTGAGGTCTAGTTTGAGTTCTTTTAGGATTGCCCATACTTCCTTCTAAAAAGGTTGTATCAGTTTGCAGTCCCACCAACAATGTAAGTGTCCCCTCCTCTCTGCATCCACACCAGCATCTGCAGCTTTGAGACTTGGTGATGTTAGCCATTCTCACAGGGGTTAGAAGATATCTCAGTTTGGTTTTGATTTGCATTTTTCTGATTGGGGATGATGAGCATTTTTTCCAGATGCTTGTTAGCCATTTTTCTATCTTCTTTAGAAAAGGTTCTATTTATTTCTATTGCCCAATGATATATGGAATTGTTGGCTCTTTTTATGTTGATTGAGTTCTCTGTAGATCTTAGTTATCAAGCTTTTGTCCAATTCATAATATGCAAATGTCCTTTCCCACTGTGTATGTTGTCTGTTGGCTGTCTGGTTGTTGTCTCCTTAGCTGAACAGAAGCTATTCAGTTTAATTAAGTCCCATTTATTTATTTTTGTTGTTGTTGCAATTGCCACAGAAGTCTTCTTCATAAAGTCTTTCCCCAGGCCAGTATCTTCAAGTGCTTTCCTCACACTTTCTTCGATGATTTTTATTGTTTCATGCCTTGGATTTAGATCTTTTATCCATCTTGAATCAATTTTTGTGAGTAGAGAAAGGTGCAGGTCCATTTTCAGTCTTTTACATGTGGATATCCAATTTTCCCAGCACCATTTATTGAATAGGGATTCTTTCCCCCAGTGTATGTTCTTGTTTGGTTTATCAAAGATTAGGTGGCTATAAGATGTTAGTTTTATCTCCTGGTTTTCTATTCAGTACCCAGATGTCTATGTCTCTATTTTTGTGCTAGTACCATGCTGTTTTGATCACTATGGCCTTGATTCTAGGTAACCCAGAAAGGAAAAAAAGAACTCCCCAGAGGAATAGAAGCCATACCAGAGAATATTTTAAATGAAAATTTCCCAAATATCACCATAGATTCTGACACACTACCTTCAGAGTGATATCAGGCACCAGGTTGTCTTAACTCAAATAGAGCTTCTCCAAGACACATTGTGATGAACTTGTCCAAAGCCAAGACAAAAGAAAAGTTTCTGCAAGCCTCAAGGAATAAGCACCAATTGACCTACTTGGGTAAATCCATCAAGGTGACTGCAGACTTCTCAAATCTACTTTTCAAGCCAGAAGACAATAGTCATCTACTTTTAACCTATTTCAACAAAACAATTTCCAACCCAGAATTCTATACGCTACTAAGCTAAGCTTTAAATTTGAGAAAGAAATCACAAAAGATGAACACTGTATATTGATCAAGGGAAAAATACAACAAGAAGACATTTCAATTCTAAATATTTATGCACCCTACTGAAATGCTCCCAGATTCCTGAAACAGACCTTAATTAGTCTAAGCAATATGATATTCCATTACACCATAATAGCAGGGGACTTTAACACTCCTCTTACAAGGAACTTAAATCTGACCCTAGAACAACTGTGCTTGATAGATGTATGTAGAACACTCCATCCCAAAGCTAAAGAATATACATTCTTCTCATCAGCCCCTGGAACATTCACTAAAATAGATCATATCCTAGGACACAAAAAAAACCTCAAAAGAATCAGAAGAATTGAAATTTTACCTTGTATCTTCTCAGACCACAAGACATTAAAGGTAGAGCTCAACTCCAACAAAAATGTTCAACCCCATACAAAGGCATGGAAATTAAACAACCTTATGCTAAATGACAGTTGGGTGCAGGAAGAGATAAAAGAGGAAATCATTAACTTCCTTGAGCATAACAACAATGAAGACACAAGCTACCAAAACCTGTGGGATATAGCAAAAGCAGTCCTGTATTTTGAATCATAAATAGGTGTTGAATTATACCACATGGTTTTGCTACACTGCCTATCACTTTTTCCATTGAATGTACAAAATTATAATCACAGATTTTCTGATCCAGATTTCATTCTGTAGCTTTATAAAATGAGCTGAACATTTTTCTCTCTACTTCAGATTTTCTGGATTAATTTGTAAAAGACAAGAATTAAGCTAGGTGTAGTGATTCACGCCTATAATTCTAGCACTTTAGGAAATCCAAAGCAGGAGGATTTCTTGAAGCCAGGAGATTATGAACAGCCTAGGAAGAAGAAAGACTCATCTCTATAAAAAATAAGAATGGGACATGGTGGTATGCTCCTGTAGTCCTAGCTACTCAGGAAGCTGAGGCAGGAGGATCAAGTAAACCCAAGAGTTTGAAACCACAGTGAGCTATGATGATGCCTGTACTGTAGCTTGGGCAAAAAAGATAAGACACTGGATACTGTCTCAAACAAAAAACACAAAACAAACCCAAACAGGAACAGGTAACTGTTCCTTAAAAACTTTTGTAGAACTTACCTGTGAATTTTTCCCAAAGGCTTTTGGGGAGAAAAATCATTTCTACAATCTCCATTTCTATACTATGTATTTATTGCTCTAATCATGCATTTCTTCTATAATTTTAACATTTTATATTTTTTTCTGAAAAAATAATTCATTTTAGTTTTCCCCACAAATTTATTAGTCCATTTTTATTCCAGTACTTGCATTTGAACATCTTTTTGGTTTATAGTTATTTCCTTTTTTGTTCTGTATTTTATTTTAGCTTCTTTTTTATTCTGTCTTCAGGTATACCTTATGTATCCTACATAGGTTGATTTTGAGTTTTGTTCACCTTCTCAATCACAGTTATCATGGTTTATTTCATTGTTTGCTGGACCCAGCCTTATTTCTTCTTTTTTTTTTTTTTATTAAATCGTAGCTGTGTACATTAATGCGATCATGGGGCACCATACACTGGTTTTATAGACTGTTTATTTTCATCACACTGGTTAACATAGCCTTCCTGGCATTTTATTAGTTATTGTGTTAAGACATTTACATTCTACATTCACTAAGTTTCACATATACTCTTGTAAGATGCACCACAGGTGTAATCCCACCAATCACCCTCCCTCTGCCCACCTCCTCCCTCCCTCTCCTCCCTTTCTCCCTTCCCTCTATTCTTAGTTTATAACTGGGTTATAGCTTTCATGTGAAAGCCATAAATTAGACCCAACCTCATTTCTTTCCTCCTTGTTTCCTTAGGTTTTGCTTTGTTGTTTTTTACCAGCTTTTTGGCTCATTTATTTTTTAACTTTCCTTGTTTACTAATAAATGTACAACTATGAAATGCTTTTAAGCACTACTTGAACTATATCCCACAATTCGAACACTGATTTTTCTTAGTTCTAAACATACCATAATTTCATTATTTTCTTTATAACGTAAGAGTGAGTTATTTAAAAAATGTTATTTCATTTGTAAGCAGAAGGGGTTTGGGCAATGGTTGAAGAGTGGCCTGCCATTTTGTTAGTAATTTCATATTACATTATACTATACTGAGGAAAACTAATCTGTATCACTTTCATCCTTGGAAAGTTATTGAGAATTACGTTATTGCACAATACGTAGTTTACTTATAAGCATTCCATATGAACTAAAAATAAATACACATTTTCTGTTGGGTGTGCAGCTTTAGTTGTTGCTAATGGTTCAAGCATATTAATAATACTGTTCAGGTTTTCTCCATATCTGCTTATTTTTTTTTTTTTTACTGTGGGATTATCAGTAAATCCAATGTTTTAAAAATCTTCAAATAACCATGGTTGATTCTCTCGCTTTCTCTCTCTGCAATTCTGTCAATTGTTCTGTGGTTATATTTTCATGCCATATTGCAGATATCTGTTTTTGATGGCAGTACTTCCTTGTTATGAACCTTTTATCAATGTATAACATCTCTGTCTCTTATCTTTCAATTACTGCTATCTTCTCTTGATTCTTATTTGTGTACTCTCTTTTCCATCCTTTTATTTTTAATCGTTTACTGCCTTTCTTTTGAAGTATTTCTAATACAGAATTTATTTTTATATCTTGCTTTTCCATCCTGAGATTTTTATATGACAACTCACTTAAGATACATTGTAATTATTTCTGTTATGATTTTATATTTTTTTTCATATGTTCCATTTACTGTATCTTCTTTTTTTTTCTCCTCCCACCCTGTTATCACCTTCGTATGTTTGATCAGATTTATCAAGTTTCCTTCTATTGGTTTTAAAGCTACACCTTCTGGAGTTTTTTGTTTTCATTCTGCCTGACCTCTGGGTCCACCCTTACATTTATTTACCCCTACTTTTAAGTTCTTTTGGTTTGCCCTTCCCCCACTAACACTGATGAGATCTGGAATTTTAGTTCTTGGTTATGTTGCATGTATTTCTCTTTTTCATGGTCCTATACTTTTCAAAGGTATCAATACATTTTGCTAGGAGATCTGATGCCCTTATACCTGCTAATGTGTTCATTTCCCTTTGTATTAAAATCTCCTCCCAATATATTTCAGTATGGATCACTATATGGAAAAGTTATAACGCTTTGTACAGCTGAAGATACTTGTTATGCTCTCACTTTGAGTGACATACTTGGCTGGAAATAAAATACAAAGCAGTAAGACAGGTAAAATCAGAACCTAATGTGAGTGTCCTTAGTGCCACTAAACTGCACACTTAGAAATGGTCAAAATGCTAAATTTTATGCCTATTTTACCACAATTTAAAAAAAAAGTTTTAAAATAATTTCTTTTAGACTCTATGATACCTCTGGCTGCCTCCTCCAAACTCCGCAGCCATCCTCTTCCCAACTACATCAAAGTTAGAACAAACCTCACTCTCCCAAGAGGTTCATTATATTTTTGTTCTTCATTCTTAGCACCCATATTTCCCCCTAGCTTTTATACTTTCTCAAAAGTTAATATGGGGTTGCAGACTCAGTAACCTATGCTAATTTACCATCTTGGGACAAAAAGCCTATAGCACTTTTTATGTTTAAAATCTATACAAAAATATGCCAAAGTATTTTTTATGATGAACATATTTTATTTGAACAAACAGAAAAAAAGCATGTAAAAGGTGGGGTCAAAGTTGATAACAGAAGGTTATTTTTAGAAACCATAGAATATGGTCTAAAATCCTTAGAGACACCTTTCTACCTTTCGCTTGCAATCAAAACTATGGCACTATGTCGTTTCCCAAACATCCAAATAATATTCCCCAGGCAAAAGCTGGCTTTGAGGCAGCATATTGTAGAGATACAACACTGCATTCTGTCCTAGATCAATTATGTAAACATAGCTGTGGGTTGTTTAAAAACAGAGGCCTACAATTTTAATTATGATTGCATATTTTCTCTGTATTTTTTCCCACTGGCATTTTTGTTAAATTAAGCTTTCTCAATCCATTTTAACAAGAAAAGGAAAGCAAATATGCATTTAAAAAGAAAACTTTGAAAAGAAAGTGCAATATTCATAACTTACAGGTTCCTATAATGAATTTTGTTTAAATCTACATTCAGAGAAATTTATTTAGCTTGCTGATTAGAAAAAGTATATTTTGGGAGGGAACATAGGCTCTTTGTAGCTTGGCCCCTGACAATATCTCCAATAGCTTCAGAATATAAAAATGTAAAGGCTGAGTGTAACTTGTACAGGGAGAAACTAAGTCATCAAGTTCAAATTTAGGGATCTAGTTTTGATTCAGAAATTATTTGCTAAACACTTACTACAGGTTAATCATTATTCCTGACCTAACATTTAGGGAAACAAATACCATACACACACTCCACACACATATATCTTAACATTAGTCTCCACAAGAGTGATCGACCCAGAGGAAAAATGGTGGTTGTGCAAAAGTTTATGCTTTTGGAGATTTCCAAGTTTCACAACCATGCTTACAGTAATCTACATTGAGAGACATGTATGGGATATCCAGGAAAATAATAAATAAGTGATCAGAGAAAACACAGTGTCTTTTCTTTCTCCATTAAAAGCCCTGTCCCTTATGCCTGAGTAAAGCAGAAGCTACAGTTTGGATAGTGGCTCAGTATTCTTGATAGTGAGTTATTCTAATAACCTAAAGCCAAGAGTAGACGTTGTAGATGTTAGAGATCAAGAAAAGAGTTAAAAAGGAGAGTTAAAAGGGAGGGTTCCACAGCCTGAGCAAGAGTTGAGGGCCTGTCCACAAAAACAGAAAAAAAACAGGTGTGGTAGCAAGCACCTTTAGTCCCAGCTACTGAGGAGGTTGAGGCAAGTGGATGACAAGCCCTAGAGTTTGAAGTTGCTGTAAGCTAGGATGAGGCCACTGATTTCCAGCCTGGGTGACAGAGCAAAACCCTATCAAAAGGCAGTGGTGGGGGAGGGGGGGCACTGAGGAGAGAATTCTAATAGAACTCTGAAGATAGACAGGATTAATCTAACATTTCCTGGCATGCCCATTATTTAACAGGTGCTACTCTCTCCTACCTTCATCAAGCTTATAATCTGGGGATGTACTGGGGGTGCAGGTGAAGGGCAGCAGTGAGAGATGTTAAATACTGTGTATTTTACATGTTGAAGTCATGTTAGATATAAGTGCCAAGATTAAAAAAAAAGTAGGATAGGAGGATATATTCAGAAGTTAGTGTGAAATTTCAGGTAGGGTGAATGGGATGACCTCATTGAAAATATTCTGACTCAAGACCCAAAGAAAGTGGAGATAGTCATCTGGATACCTGGAGGGAGAGCAAATGCAAAACCCTGAAGTAGCAGCAACTCAGGCACATCAGAATAACAACAAGGAGGACATCAGCTAGAAGAGCTGAGCAAGGGGAAAGGGAAAGGCAATAGGAAGGAAGGATACAGAAAGGGATCTGCAAGGACCTATAGGGATGTGGGTGTAGACTCTAGTTGGATTGGCAGACACTAAGAGTGTAATGAGATTTCTGAGCAGGGTACCCCTATGCTCTGATGTGTTTACAGGATAAGACCAATACTATGTGGACACTAGGCTATGGCGTCAAGAGCAGACATAGAGACCAATGAAAAAGCTATTGCATGAATGAGAGAGAGTGGTAGTTTGGTAGCAATAGTAGGACAGGCTATAATTGATCAAATTCAAGATATGTCCTCATGGTAGAGCTAACAGCATTTCCTAACATTGGATGTAAAGTATAAAAGAAAAAACAAGTCAAGGATGACTCAGGAAATTTTTGTTTGCCCAATCAACTACAAAAACAGAGTTGCCATTAACTAAAATGGTACATTCAGGGATGAGGTAAGATGGAAAACATAAATGTGTATATCAACCAGCATATAGATATTAACAGAAGCATATAGATAGTAACAGCATAGAGATATAACAAGTATGTGCTTCTAGAAATATGCTAGTTGGGGTTATTTAGGATAAGCACAGTGTATGCTGCAGAAGCATTTTCTTATTTCACATTTAAAACTATGTGATAAAAAAAACATACCTAATAGGAAGTAAAATTCAAAATTTGTATGACTTATCTTTATTAAGATAAAACATGACTTCAAAGAAATGTGTTTATGACAAGTTGCTTTGAGTGATGTTCTCATCTCACCGGGTTTTGCATTTCTTTCTTCTACCAATACAGGTTTTCCTGTGTTCTTCCAAGTTTTGCAGTGCTCAAGTACTTTTTAAATTTATTCAACATAAAACATTTATTGAGTCACAGACACTACTAGGAGCTAGGGATACAGTGGTTAAAACATAGCTTCGCCTCTGTGGAGTCTATATTCTATGATAATATTAAGTTCATCTAAGCCGTTTTTGTTTAGGTTTTTTTTTAAAGGAAAAAACATGTCATCTCTATACTTTATAGAGTTACTCTATAAATATTTATGATTGCAAAAAATATAAACAGTTTCCCTGTAAACAGACACAGTGAATTGAGTTGACGCTGTTTTTACAACAAAGCTTCAAGCAGATTAATAAAAGCTACTTCAAGAGACTATATGATGAATCAGAAAAGATTATGAATAAATGACTACATCTGAGGTACATCTGAGCACTGAATTGGGTATCTAAGTACCCAGGCACCAAAGAAAAAGTTAAAACATGCATTTTTTTTTCATTTTCTGGCAAAAGAAACATCAAAATTCGTTGGCAGAGAAAATATTTTTCCTGGAAATAGAACCACACATATCTTCATATAAATCACACTGGATAACACTGTGGACAATACTTTCAGCTACCATTTTACAAAAAAGACCACAGAATTGCTCAAACTGAGCCTTACTATGCTGATGAGCTACAAAGTCAGACTGCGTCACAATAAATTAATTATAAACTTTTTCATGAGTCATTATTCTATACTATTTGGGACACTATTTGCATGTTTATAGGTTGCACATTCACATACAAGAAAAATATATTTCACAGATTCAACATCTGACTTAAATACTAACAGCTTCAAGGAAAGAATTTTTTTTTTTTTTTTTTTTTTTTTTTTTGAGACAGTATGTTGCCCTTGGTAGAGGGCCATGGCATCACAGCTCACAGCAACCTCAAACTCTTGGGCTTAAGTGATTCTCTTGCCTCAGCCTCCCAAGTAGCTGGGACTACAGGCGCTCGCCACAACACCCAGCTATTTTTTTGTTGTTGTTGCAGTTATCGTTGTTTAGCTGGCCAGGACTGGATTAGAACCTGCCAGCCTCAGTGTATGTGCCCAGCACCCTACCCACTGAGCTATGTGCGCTACCCTTTTGTTTTTTAAGAAAGAATCTCACTTCGTTGCCTAGGGTAGAGTGGAGTGCCATCATCACAGCTTACTTAAACCCACACTCCTAGGTTTAAACAATCCTCCTGCCTCAGCCCCCCAAGTACTGGGGACTACAGGCATGTGCCATGATGCCAGGCTAATTTTTCTATTTTTAGTAGGGATGGGGTCTTGGTCTTGACGCTCATCTCCAACTCCTAAGCTCAAGCAATCCTCCTGCCTTGTCCACCCAGAGTGCTAGAATTACAGGCATATGTTATTGTTCCCATATGGAAAGTAATTTCAGTTAGAGAGAAAGAAATAAAGAAATATCCTGTATATACCAGGAAATTTTAAAACATTGAGCCATTCCTTCTAATACCTATTACTCAAAAGCCTTCTTTCAAATTATCTTAGATATATGACCTTCTGTATAGTGTGGAAAATTATATGAATTTGTAGTAGAGTATATATTTGCCTAATAAAATATATGTGTAAAGTATATAAAAATTATTTCTAATTTAAATGCTTCTGAAATATTTTTGACATTCTCTAATACATATTGCCTTTTCAATACCAGATGAGAAATATTCTACAGAATTCAAGTTATAAGTACACTTTAAAAAATTATTTTCTATTCATAATTTGACTATTGTTTAGACATCTTGCCTATTAACTACAGACACAGAAGGTAGCAGTTCCTGGCCCTGTGATCACTCTTATAGCTGTGTCTGGGTCTCCCCTTTGGTTCCCTGCTCTCTCATTTCCTTCATACAGCAAAATCCTCTGCTTTTCTATCCAGGTTGCTTGTGCTGGGCCAGTCTCTGCCTTTTGCCCAGTGATTAGAAAGGGTTAGGCACATGACCCAAGCCAAAAAATTTTTAATATTTCTCAGAACTTTTTTCAAACAAATTCTGGAATAGAGAGGTTTCCTTTCCTTCTGTTAAAATAAGACACAAGAAGCCACCATTGATTCCACTGCAGGCACTATGTGCACCAGAAGCCAAAATTCAGAAGAAAATATAAGAAATGAAAATAAGGAGGGTGTGTTCAGGGTTCCAAACTCTGAGGACACCAGATCTCTCTTGCCTCTGCCAGCAATTCCTTTAATCCTATAACCTACTCCAAGATTCTTGCATGAAATCTTCCATTTTGCTAAATGTCTTTGCACATATGAAAATAAATGGCATTAGACACCTAAAATAAGTTGCTGGCTTTCTTTAATTGAAAATTTTATTAAGAAAGCTAAAAGATTTACACGTACTTATAAAAATGATACAGATTCCAAATACCCTTTACTCAGTTATCCCTAATGGTAACATTTTGCAAACCTTATTATAACATTGGGACCAGGATTTGACATGGATATAATCCACTTATCTTTCTCAGATTTCCCCAGTGAGTTGTCCTCATTTGTGTATATTTAATTCTATAGAATTTTAGTACATGGATAGATTCATGTAGCCATTACCACACAGATATACTGAACACTTCCATCACAAGGATCTCTGGTCTTGCCCTTTAGCAACCATTCCCGTCTGTTAATTTCCTTAAAGGTTATAGGACTCTTTGGATCATTTATTGTATCTTAGTTGAGTACTAGAAATTCAAAATTTTTGACAAATTCATCCTATATCTTCTTAGTTAGAAAATTTATGATTGTAATGCTGCTTTAGTGGATGCAGGATCTGTATTGTTGTCCCATTTCATTCTTGGTATTAGTGATTTTTGCCTTCTCATTTTTTTCTCAGTTTTACTGGAGACTTATCAAGTTCATTAATCTTTTTTCTAAGAAACAGTTTTTGCTCCACTAATTTTCTCTACTGTTGTCCTATTTTCAATTTCATTGACTTCTGCTTTTTATTATTTCCTTCCTTCTGCTTGTTTTGGGTTTTATTTTCCTCAGGCCTGACTCCTACTCTTTCAGTAGAAGGGGTGGTGGTATTTAGGCTCACAGACTGGAAGAGACTTCCCTAGCCACCTCTCTGTCTTTGGGAAGAGGAGGATAGCCTCAGGTCCATGGGGACAAAAAGGCTACTCACTTGGGCTATTTGTTGTAGTGGGCTAAAAGATCCTTCCCAGAAGCCCATGTGTCTCACACTTGGAAGGGTCACCTCAGGCCTGGAAAGAAAGAAGAGTGCTGCCTCTAGCTGACCCCCTTTGTGCATGTTACCAGGCTTGCTTCTGTGTAACAAAGGAAGAGAGAAAGGAAGGGCCCTCCCTGGGCTATCTTTTGTTGCTAGTTCAGAGGTCAAGAAATACCAGGTCTGCCCTTCTGTTGGGTGAAGAAATGTGAGATGCCCTGTCACTCTGGTCTTCTACTCCTCCTCCTTCTCCAAAACCAGCTTGACTTCTTCCTATTTTTTTGCTTTGTTTATTTCAAGGGTTTATCATTGTATTCAGTTAGGAGGAGAAGGAGGGAGAAACAGATCTATGCCATTTTGCCCATACTTGAAGTCTCAAGTTTCTAATTATTTGACATTGAGCAAAATCTAACTCTCAAATTCATTGTTGACAAATAATTGCCTCCTAGATTGCTGTGAATGTTAAATATATATAATACATGTAAAGTTCTTAGCTCACTGACTTCTATGAAATAAGCACTCAGAAAATGTCAGCTATTGTTGCACAATATAATGCAATAATTATATTTTATTAAAAAATACATGAAAAGACCAGAAGGAAATCAATCAAATAATTATACTTCTACGTGGTATGGTTAGGAGTACTTATAATTTTCTTACTTAATATTTATCTGCATTTTCCAAATGTTCTACAACAGGTTTTAGTTTAAAGATAAACATGTTTTCAATAAGCAAAATAGCTATACACAACTTATCACTCTCTTAAGGTACTTACTTAAATATCTTCTGTATAATCTTTAGATACAGCGAGAAAAATAATGAAGGCAACAATAAAATCCTAACTTATCTTCCATTTCTGGGTTTCTGAAACATCAGAAGAACATGACTGGGAAAAAGCATTTAACTGCTGGTGTTTTGTCCTGAGAATGTAATAATTATTTCAAACTCTTCTATTTCCCTTGACCCCTAGAATGACCTAATTAGCAAACTGCATGACAGCTAAGACAAATGGCTTAATGTGATTCACAGCCATGAATAAGGTAAGATCTTACTCTGTGGTCAGTCCAGCTCTGAAACATTGCTCAGAATCAAATCAAAAGAAGGAAGCTCTCTCCAGCAAAGTGAGACTAATTACTTCCAAAAAAAAAATATGTATAATAAACTAACATATTAGTAAACTTTGCCTTCCTTTCAGTCTATGTTAGCTTAGATGTGAGGGGGAAAGGGGAAAAGGGAAAATCTAGTAGCCACAGATAAGTAGAGTAGTTGAGTAAGCACACAATCAACAGACATCTACTAAGGGCCTAAGACTTCAGAAACTGCCAGGATCCAGAGTGTCCAAAAGAATAAGATCTCACATCCAGGAGTTGTGACAGTAGCAAATTTGGGGGCTATAACCAACTGAAATCTAAATGACTTAGGCTTTAAAATTCATCTTACAAGCGTGTATGTGAAACTTAGTAAATGTGGAATATAAATGTCTTAGCACAATAACTAAGAAAATGCCAGGAAGGCTATGTTAACCAGTGTGATGAAAATGTGTCAAACGGTCTGTGAAACTAGTGTGTGGTGCCCCATGATCACATTAATGTACACAGCTATGATTTAATAAAAACAAGCAAACAAAAAACATTCACACACAAAAATAAAATTAGTACATAATTAAGATTCTTTAAAAGCTTGAAAACATAATTCACAATTTTTAAGTCTAAATAATTCCCTAAAGAAATGCTTTTGGCCAGATACAGTGGCTTATGCCTATAATCCTACCACTTTGGGAGGCCAAGATAGGAGGACTTCTTAAGGTCAGGAGTTCTAGATTAGCCTGAACAAGACCCTGTCTTTACTAAAAATAAAAATAAAACATTAGCTGGGCATGGTGACATTCACCTATAGTTCCAGCTACTTAGGAGGCTGAGGCAAGAGGATCTCTTGAGCCCAGGAGTTTGAGGTTGCAGTGACCTATAAAGATGTCCCTACATTCTAGGCTAGGTGACAGAAGGAGACCCTTGTAAAGGGGAGGGGGCTTGGAGGGGGGAGGAGAAAGTTCATATAAAACATTAAAGGGGAAAATGAAGACAGCTAAATTGATTTTCCTGGTGTTATTTCTAGACAGTTTTAATTCTAGAAAAAAAAATATCCTCAAAGACCAAGCTTGAAGTTAATAGTCTCCTAGTGGAACCCTTGAGATTTTCTACATCTAAGTTCATATCATTAGCAAAAAACAATAGTTCAACCTCCTCTTTTCTGATTTGGATACCCTTTATTTCTTTTTCCTGATTGCTCTATGACTTCCAGCACTACATTTAATAGAAGTGGTGACAATGGGCACCCTTGTCTTGTTACAGTTAGTGGAAATGCTTTCAACTTGTCCCCATTCAGTATGATGTTGACTGTGGGTTTGTTATATGTGGCCATGTTTGTTGAGTGTTTTTAATCATAAAAGGATGAATTTTGTCAAATGCTTTTTTTGAATCTATTGAGATGATCATATGGTCTTTGTTTTTGCTTCTATTTATGTGGTGAATCACATTTATTCAATTTACATATCTTGAACCATCCTTGCAATCCTAAAATGAAGCACACTTGGTCATGGTGGATTATTATTTTTTTGATGTGCTGTTGAATTCAGTTTCTAGTAATTTGTTGAGGATTTTTACATCTATATTCACAAGGTATGTAGGTCTGTACTCCTTTTTTTATTCTTGTTACATCCTTTCCTGGCTTTGTTATCCAGGTGATACTGACGTGGTAGAATGAGTTGGGGAGGATTCTCTCCTCCTTGATGTTATGGAATAATTTCTGCACATGCAAATTATTTGAGGGCTGTTTTGTTTATCTGTAGTGTTGAATACAATAAAAAGTATGCACGGACCTTTGCTTTTTCTCATAAACTTTCATTAATGTTTATGTATTTCATTTGTAGCCCAAGACAACTCTTGTTTTTCCAATGTTTGGCAGAAAAGGAAAAACACTGTACAGTCTTGACACGGTTATCATAGTAATAACAATATTAACATCATAAAACGATTTAAAATTTTACTTTGTAATAAGAAAATTTCTGAACACATCTATCAAATGGATTTAATCAGCATAAGAGACTTCCTTTTTCTAGATGTTATAAAGTTCACTTTTAGTAGCCATTCATCAAATATTAAGAATACAGAAGAACTAAATATACAATAGATAGGCAAACAATTATTCTAATGCACACATTCCAAAACAGTCAGTGAAGAAATAATTAGTGCCCGGTAGTAACTGAGAAGAGGCTGAAGGCAAAGAGGTCATGAGGTACATGCTTTAGCCAAGTGGCTATCAGAACTGCTTTGACTGAACCCCTGCCAATTTCTATAATACACATGATTCTTACTCTTTCCATATTATGTTGATTTGGGGTATATTAATTCATCTGAAGACTACATTTTGAAAAGGGAAGAAAATGCAAATAACTAAAATGTAAAGTTTAATTTCAGGCACAGAAATATTATGTTTTTAAATGATTACAAGATATCTAAATTTGCAGCCTTTTCAATAAATCATTTGTAATCTATGCTGCTTCTATTGAATACAGATGAGATACACATACTGAGATACACACACACACACACACACACACACACACACACATAAATATGCTGAGATATGCATGTATACCCAGGGACTTTACTCCCTGATAGCTGTACAAAGTTGAAGGGGATTTCACCTCCCACACAGTTGAAAAACTGACTCTATGGAAGGCAAAACCTTATTGTTCTATGGGGCTAGATGTCTCTTATTAATGCTAGAGATGCTAGAGAAGGAGATATTTGGGATCAAAGAAATGATTATTTTCTTCATGAGTGTATTCCTATATTAATCTGTAATAGATGATAAAAATAATACAAAACTTAAACTTCTCCAGATTTCTCAGGGAGCCAATATAAAAGAAGGGAGTATAATACTTGCTATTACAAAATGTGATCTATTCTGAAGAGAAAATATAGAGGTATTAAATACAACAAAACAATAAAGTCAATAAATTGGTAAAGACTTTTTGAAAAGCAATTTAGAAGTTTGTCTCAAAGCCTAAGTACCCTTAAACACGGTTATTTCAATTCCAGAAATTTATTCAAAAGAAAATAGTTATGGATCCACTTAAATCAATGTAGACATAGGCTGTTCACCTCAACACTGCATATAATGACAAAAAATAAAGTGGAAACAACCAAATATTAGTAAAAGAAAATGTATCTCTCTTCCTTGGGGAATAACATCTGACATTATCTACTGATTCTTAAAATGAAACTTAGTAGTTTTTGGAATAAAACAGATCTAGTTTGAAATCCTGCTTCTATCACTTGTATATTTTTAGAATCTTTAGAATGACAATTCATCTGCTATTAACTTTTGTATACAGTGTTAAAAGGCAGTCTATATTTTCTCTAGAAGCATAATCCAGTTAATATCAATAATATTTATTGAATGAAGTACCTTTTCTGAACTGATTTTTACCATATGCAGATCTTCATTTATGCTTTAATCTCTATAATCTACTCAAATGACCCCTATCAATGCTAATTCATACTGATTTGTGAGAAATTTATAATTACACTACAATTCTTCACAAATTTGAGGGCAAATTCTTACACTTGTTTCTCCATTGGTACTTTTGAAACAATAAAATGTATCTTCAAAAGAATAGACAGGGCTGGGCACGGTGGTTCACACTTGAAATCCCAGAACTCTGGCAGGCCAAATCAAGATGATCACATAAGTTCAAGACAAGCCTGGGCAATATATCAAGATCCTGTCTCTACAAAAATAAAAATAAAAATGTTGGTGTTGCCTGTACTCCCAGCTACTTGGGAGGCTGAGAAAGGAGGATGGCTTGAGCCCAGGAATTTGAGGCTGCTGCAGTGAGCCACGATCAGGCTACTGTACTCCAGCCTGGCCAACACAGCAAGACTCTGTCTCTTAAAAAAAAAAGAAGTAGTAGCCGGGCATTGTGGTGGGCGCCTGTAGTCTGCACTACTTGAGAGGCAAAGGCAAGAGAATCACTTGAGCCCAAAGGTTTGAGGTTTGAGGTTGCTGTGAGCTGTGATGCCATGGCACTTTGCTGAAGGCGACATAGTGAGATTCTGTCAAGAAAGAAAGAAGAGGGTGGGGGGGAGAGAGAGAAAGAAAGAAAGAAGAAAACAGAAAAGAAAAGATTATTATGGGGTGGGGTGAGGGGTCCTGGAAGGACTGAATATGTGAACCAACAAGAATATGTGAACCAACATGATCAGATGAGGTTTTAAGGAGATGACCAGGCAAAAAGGAAAATGAGGCAGCAGAAAGTCATCTTCTAAGGTTGAAGGGTATGTGCCTGTTAAGGGGGTAGTAAAGTATGCCCACATCTTAAACTAGCTAATATTCTTGGCTTTCCATCATTGCTTCCTTTGGAGAAGCTATCCAAAATGGTAAGAAATACACATTTCAAGATATGTGGTCCTCCTGATTCCCAAGGGCAGCCCCTTGATTGAATCCAAAAGTTTGGAGTCTGTAAAAAGGCCTCATTCAAAGATCCAGAAAACCATATATGACCCTGAGGTTGCAAGTTCCCCACCTGGGTATAACTGCCAAGAATCCAAACAGAACCCATATGGTAGTAACTAGCCTTTTAGTATCTATTGGTTGAATATAATACATAATAAAATGCTATTAAAATTGCAGTAAGCCCTTTATATAATGTTAATCATAATGGCAGATAGTATATAGAGTTACATTTCACCATCTAGAGCTCTATTTATTACTTGGATATTGTTTTGCCCAGGGTAAGTTTAAAAATCTCAATTTTAATCATTTTTACTTATAATAGAACTTGCTCTACCTATATGATTCATATGTTTATATAAATTGTAATAATGAATATTAAATAATTTTCCCTAATATTAATTTTTGACTATTAAATCAGGTATTAAATACTATATCCAATATTAATTTTTGCACTTATTACTAAGTATCATTACATTAGGAGTAAGGCATAATCAAAGTTATCTAAAGCTCTAAGAATACACAAGGTCTCACATTTTAAAAGAAAAACGGTAGTGTGGATCAAGTATGTATGAGCTACATATTCTAATCTCAAGATTAAGAAAACTTCGGAGATTTTCCTTTCCTCCTTAATAGGAATATATTATAGATACACAAATGACTTTATATATCTTTCTGATATTATTTATAATATCAATATCAATATATTATTATATCAATATAAATATTATTTATAATATTAGCTACTTGCTAAGACGATGAGTTTTATATACTTGCAAAATGAAAAATTTCATACTTTTAAATTCACAATCTCTAAGACATAGGTAACCTGAAATTTGAGTCCACAAAAGGATAAATAAACTCTGCTTTAAAATGCACTAACATTACAGATTCATAGAATTCTAAGTACTACCTGTGTAATAAGACAGTTCCTCAACAAAACATACTAGAGTCTTCTTGTGAAATGATGGTCCTCATACAGTGTAGTTTGGGTGCAGCCCAGCTTAGCCTTTCCTTCTCTGAATTCCTACCACCCATTTCACTCATCTGGTGCTTATTAGCACATGTAAACTTTCTATTGTTCTCCTTTTATATGTCCTCTTTTCCACCTATTACAGTTCTGTGTATACTCTGAATGCAGAACAAATGTTTATGGTCCTTAACCTATAGAATATTGTAAGAAAATGTTTATACAGAGCTTGACTTTTTGACGAATGGCTTTAGTATATAATCTCATCTGATCCTGGGTGAGGTCAATAATGACCTTCATTTTCTATAAGAAAAGGGATAGAGGATTAGAGGGGTTGAGTTACTTAAAAGTCAAATGGTCACTAAGTAGCATGAAGAGAGATTCAGATCTGTAATCTTTTGCTCTGTTTTCAGTTCACCTTTTAACACTACTTCTTGTCATAGTGTCATCCAAAGATCAGCAGTATCACCATCCTCAGGAACTCATTAGAAATGCAAAATCATAGGCCCACTGAGATTTACTGAAACAGAAACTCTGGAGCAAGGCCCTGCATTTCTGTGTTAGCAAACCTTCCAGGTGCTTCTGATCATGTTCAAGTTGATAACCACTGTTCTACATCATAAGGATTAAATCTTAAATTATCTAATTACATTCAACAATTTCATAACAGGAAGAAAAGTAAACACAAGAGTATCAATAGGTCAGAATGTCATTAAATGATCAGATCACACTAATTTAGGAATTCTTCATTCTAATACACTCAATATATAGTAATTCAAAACAATGCAACTAAAACATACAGAACAAAACTTATACTTCATTTTTTGTCCTTTTGTGGCATATGCATTTATGGTTTTTAATTTTGGGGGGAAGGGGGATTCACAGAGGGTATAAGAAACCAGGTTACACTGATCGCATTTGTTAGGTATAGTCCCTCTTACAATTGAGTCTTACCCCCAAAAAGGTGTGTTACACACACAAACCCCCCCCAATCCCCTCCCTCCTTCACTTTCTTTGCTCTACCCTTCCCCCACTTCCCTCCCTGCTTCCCTCTCTCTGGTATTCCTTTCCCCCAATCCCCTCCCTCCTTCTCTCTCTCTCCTCTCCCCTTCCCCCACCCCCACTGAGTACTAGGTAATTAATTGAGTTCTGCACGAGCCCTTCTCCTGGCCAGACACTGCTGGAGCCCTGGGCCCTCTGTGTCACAGTCAGGCACCCCCAGAACCGTGTGTACCATCCCCTGCCCTGTTGCTGGATCCGGGTGTGTCACACTCAAGAGATGCTCACACAACAAGAACTCCCTGACTGGGGCAACTCCAGGGGAGCTACACAGGGTCACACCATACAAAGATCCAGCAACAATAGAGTGAACGTGCTGGGGTCTAATCTTGGAGAGACACCTCCCCAACTCTGAGGATGGCCAGAGGCAAGGGTGAAAAACAAAAATGAGGTGAAATCAACGGAAAAACTCTGGCAATAAAAATGATCAGAGTAGATCAACTCCCATAAGGAACAATGTGCAAGATCCCATGCACAAACAAATAGCTGAGATATCAGAAATCCAATTCAGAATCTGGATAGTAAATAAGATCGAATTAGAATTCCAAGCAGTAACACAAAAGATGTCTCAAGAATTCAACGAATTCAAAGACCAAATGACCAAAGATTTTGACACATTGAGACAAGAAGTTGCAGCCCTCAAAGATCTAAGAAAAACAGTAGAATCCCTCAGTAACAGAATGGACCAAGCAGAAGAAAGGATTTCTGACACTGAATACAAAGCTTTCAAATTTTCCCAAACTCTCAAAGAGGAAGAGAAATGGAGGACAAAAACACATCATGCTCTCAGAGAGCTCTGAGATAATTCGAAGAAAACCAATATTCATTTTATAGGGATCCCCAAAAGCGATGAAGTGGCTTCACAAGGCAGAGAGTCTCATCTCCATGAGATTCTGAAAGAGAACATTCCAGACATGCAAAGAGATCCTGAATTCAGATAGCAGACAGTTTCAGAACTCCAGCATAACTCAACTCAAATAAAACATGCCCCAGACACATCATAATCAATTTCACTAAAGTTAATATGAAGGAGAAAACTCTGAAAGCAGCTAGACAAAAGAAAACGATCACCTACAAGGGGAAGAATATTAGAATAACTGCAGATCTCTCTGCTAAAACCTTTCAAGCTAGAAGAGGATGGTCATGGACTTTTAATCTCCTAAAACAAAATAACTTTCAACCCAGGATTCTGTACCCAGCTAAACTGAGTTTCATTTATCATAGAGAATTTAAATACTTTAATAACATTCACATGTTGAAGAAATTTGCCATAACTAAACCAGCACTCAAAGATATTCTCAGACCTATCCTCCATAAAGACCAGCATAATCCTCCACCACAAAAGTAAACCCACCCAGAAAATTTTGATCAAATTCTAACTTCCACAGTCACAAAAGGATTAAAATGTCCACTGGACTCTTGAAAGGTTTATCAATATTCTCAATTAATGTGAATGGTTTAAATTGTCCTCTATAAAGGACAGGTTGGCTGACTGAATACAAAAACTCAAGCCAGATATCTGCTGCATACAAGAATCTCACCTTACATTAAAATACAAATATAGACTCAAGGTGAAGGGATGGTCATCTATACTCCAGGCAAATGGAAAGCAGAAAAAAGCAGGCATTGCAATCCTATTTGCAGATGCAATAGGCTTTAAAACAACGAAAATAAGGAAGGATAAGGAGGGACACTTCATATTTGTTAAAGGTAATACTTAATATGATGAGATTTCAATTATTAGTATTTATGCAGCCAAACAGAATGCACCTCAATTTATAAGAGAAACTCTAACAGACATGAGCAACTTGATTTCCTCCAGTGCCATAGTAATTGGAGATTTTAACACCCCTTTAGCAGTGCTGGATAGATCCTCCAAAAAGAAGCTAAGCAAAGAAATTATAGACTTAAACTTAACCATTCAACATCAGGACTTAACAGACATCTACAGAACATTTCATCCCCAAAAAACTGAATACACATTCTTCTCATCAGCCCACGGAACATACTCCAAAATCGACCACATCCTAGGCCACAAATCTAACCTCAGCAAATTTCAAAATAGAGAAATTATTCCTTGCATCTTCTCAGAACATCATGGAATAAAAGTTGAACTCTATAACAACAGGAATCTGCATACACATACAAAAACATGGAAGGATAGATGGGTTATAGACAAGATTAAGAAGGAAATCACCAAATTTTTGGAACAAAATAACAATGAAGACATGAATTATCAGAACCTCTGGAATACTGCAAAGGCAGTCTTAAGAAGAAAATGTATAGCACTGCAAGCCTTCTTCAAGAAAATGGAAAGAGAAGAAGTTAATAACTTAATGGGACATCTCAAGCAACTGGAGAAGGAAGAACATTTCAACACCAAACCCAGCAGAAGAAAAGAAATAACCAAAATTAGAGCAGAATTAAATGAACTTGAAAACAAAAGAATTATACAACAGATCAATAAATCCAAAAGTGAGTTTTTTGAAAAGGTCAATAAAATAGATAAACCTTTGGTCAACCTAACCAGGAAAAAAAGAGTAAAATCTCTAATTTCATCTATCAGAAATGGTAAAGATGAAATAACAACAGAGCCCTCAGAAATTCAAAAAATGCTTTACGAATATTACAAGAAACTTTACTCTCAGAAATACGAAAATCTCAAAGAAATCAACAACACTTAGAAGTATGCCACTACCAAGACTTAGCCAGAATGAATTGGAAATGTTGAACAGGCCTACATCAAGTCCTGAAATAGCATCAACTATACAAAATCTCCCTAAAAAGAAAAGCCCAGGACCAGATGGCTTTACATCAGAATTCTACCAAACCTTTAAAGAAGAACTAGTACCTATACTACTAAACCTCTTCCAAAATATAGAAAAAGAAGGAATACTACCCAAAACACTCCATGAAACAAACATCACTTTGATCCCTAAACCAGGGAAAGAGCCAATAAGAAAAGAAAATTATAGACCAATATCATTAATGAATATACATGCAAAAATACTCAATAAGATCCTAACAAACAGAATCCAACAACACATCAAAAAAATTATACACCATGACTAAGTGGGATTTATCTCAGGATCTCAAGGCTGGTTCAATATATGTAAATCTACAAATGTAATTCAGCACATAAACAAACTCAAAAATAAAGACCATATGATTCTCTCAATCGATGCAGAAAAAGCTTTTGATAATATACAGTATCCCTTCATGATCAGAACACTTAAGAAAATTGGTATAGAAGGGACATGTCTTAAACTATTAGAGGCCATCTACAGCAAACCCACAGCCAATATCCTATTGAATGAAGTTAAATTGAAATCATTTCCACTTAGATCAGGAAGCAGGCAAGGTTGCTCATTGTCTCCATTGCTCTTTAACATTGTAATGGAAGTTTTAGCCCTTGCAATTAGGGAAGAAAAGGTGATCAAGGGTATCCACATAGGGGCAGAAGAGATCAAACTTTCACTCTTCGCAGACGACATGATCGTGTATCTGGAAAACACTAGCGATTCTACTACAAAACTTTAAGAAGTGATCAAGGAATACAACAATATCTCAGGCTACAAAATCAACACCCATAAATCTGTAGCCTTTATATATACCAACAATAGCCAAGCTGAAAAAAGGACTCTATTCCTTTCACACTAGTGCCAAAGAAGATGAAATATTTGAGAGTTTATCTAACAAAGGACATGAAAGATCTCTATAAAGAGAACTATGAAACTTTAAAAGAAATGGCTGAAGACGTTAACAGATGAAAAAACGTACCATGCTCATGGCTGGGAAGAATCAACATTGTTAAAATGTCTATACTACCCAAAGCAATATATAATTTTAATGCAATTCCTATTAAAGCTCCATTGTCTTATTTTAAAGATCTTGAAAAACTAATACTTCGTTTTATATGGAATCAGAAAAAACCTCGAATAGCCTCGAATAGCCTGTACTCAGAAATAAAAACAAAGCAGGAGGAATCATGCTACCAGACCTGAGACTGTACTATAAATTGATAGTGATCAAAACAGCATGGTACTGGCATAAAAACAGAGAAGTAGATGTCTGGAACAGAATAGAGAACCAAGAGATAAATCCAGCTACTTACAGTTATTGGATCTTTGACAATCTAATTAAAAACATTCAGTGGGGAAAAGATTCCCTATTTAACAAATGGTGCTGGGTGAACTGGCTGGCGACCTATAAAAGACTGAAACTACACCCACACCTTTCACCATTAACTAAGATAGACTCTCACTGGATAAAAGATTTAAACTTAAGACATGAATCTGTAAAAATACTTGAATAAAGTGCAGGGAAAACTCTTGAAGGAATCAGCCTGGGTGAATATTTTATGAGGAGGACTCCCCAGGCAATTGACGCAGTATCAAAAATACACTACTGGGACCTGATCAAACTAAAAAGCTTCTGCACAGCGAAGAACGTAGTAAGTAAAGCAAACAGACAGCCCTCAGAATGGGAGAAAATATTTGCAGGTTATACCTCTGATAAAGGTCTAATAACCAGAATCCACAGAGAACTCAAACATATTAGCAAGAAAAGAACAAGTGATCCCATCTCAGGGTGGGCAAGGGACTTGAAGAGAAACTTCTCTAAAGAAGACAGACTCATGATCTACAAACACATGAAAAAAACCTCATCATCCTTAATCATCAGAGAAATGCAAATCAAAACTACTGCGAGATATCACCTAACCCCAGAAAGAGTAGCCCACATAACAAAATCCCAAAAACAGAGATGTTGGCGTGGATGTGGAGAAAAGGGCACACTTCTACACTGCCAGTGGGAATGCACACTAATACGTTCCTTTTGGAAGGATGTTTGGAGAATATTTAGACACCTAAAAATAGACCTGCCATTCGATCCTATAATCCTTTACTAGGTATATACCCAGAAGACGAAAAGTCACAATATAACAAAGACATCTGTACCAGAATGTTTATTGCAGCCCAATTCATAATTGCTAAATCATGGAAGAAGCCCAAGTGCCCTTCGACCCATGAATGGACTAGCAAATTGTTGTACATGTGTACCATGGAATATTATGCAGGCTTAAAGAAAGAAGGAGACTTTACCTCTTTCATGTTTACATGGATGGAGCTGGAACATATTCTTCTTAGGAAAGTATCTCAAGAATGGAAGAAAAAGTATCCAATGTACTCAGCCCTATTAAGCTAATTTATAGCTTTCATATGAAAGCTAAAACCCAACTATAGCACAAGAATATGGGGAAAAGGCCAAGGGAGGGGAACGGAGAGGTGGAGGGAGAGTAATGGGTGGGGCCACACCTACAGTGCATCGTGGAATGGGTACAGGCGAAACCTACTAAATGCTGAATACAAATGTCTACATACAATAACTAAGAAAATGCCATGAAGGTTATGTTGAACAGTTTGATGAGAATATTTCAGATTGTACCCGTTGATTGCACTAATGTACACAGCTATGATTTAACAAAAAAAAAAAAAAGAAAAGGATGTTCGATTTTTTTTTTTTTTTTGTAGAGACAGAGTCTCACTTTATGGCCCTGGGTAGAGTACCGTGGCATCACACAGCTCACAGCAACCTCCAACTCCTGGGCTTAAGTGATTCTCTTGCCTCAGTCTCCCGAGTAGCTGGGACCACAGGTGCCTGCCACAACGCCTGGCTATTTTTTTTGGTTGCAATTCAGCCAAGGCCAGGTTTGAACCTGCCACCCTCAGTATATGGGGCCGGCGCCTTACTGACTGAGCCACAGGCGCCTCCCCAAAGGATGCTCGATTTTATTGAATGCTTTTTCTGCATCTATTGAAAGGATCATACAGTGTTTGTTTTTGCTTCTGTTGATATGGTGAATAATGTTTATGGACTTGGGTATGTTAAACACAACAAAAGTTATGTTTCAGGTACAAATATATTTTTTCCATTTCACATTTTACATCTCAAAGTACAATTTTATTACCCCTTACTTGGTTCCACCAAAATTAATAGAGCAGCATCCAGAAGTCTTAGAAATGCCATCTTGCTTTAGCTGCTTCTTCCAGTACCAATCCTGTGCCTGGCCCTGACCTAGAGCAATGCTGAACCAGCCAGGGAACTACAGGCACATGGGGACCCAGGAAAGAACTGCCACCTGGTTTCAATTCAATATTTACATATTGCCTTCAAAGTATGTACTAGGCACAAAGGACAGAAAAATGCTCTGGAGAAGTTCACATTTGAATTGTGAAAAACACATGTAAATAAATAATATTTGAATTAAGCCTTGAAGAACAGGAAGTAATGAGACTTTTGAAGTGGACAACTATAAGGATGCCTACAGTCCCCAACATGCTAGGATTGAATCTACATTAATCTTTTCTTTTCCCCAAATGTTCATTATCATCCTGAACTAGAATTGGTCATTAATACTAGGCCATTTGAAATCCTGCTGAAATGCCTATTTGGTACATACACCACTGTTCTCATCTTCTAATCCTTTCATCAATCTCATGTACTTCTCTGCTTACCATGTAAAGTCTTTGCCTGTCCCTCACAGCTCTGACACCAACTGTCATTGCCACTGTGCACAATATGAAAACGTGCCCTGCAAAGGTCTATTTGGTATCAATAAAAACTCCATCTTCAGCTGGGCACGTGGCTCACACCTATAATCCTAGCACTCTGGGAAGCTAAGGCAGGTGGATTGCCTGAGTTCAGTAGTTTGAGACCACCCTGAGCAAGAGTGAGACCCCATCTCTAACTAAAAATAGGAAAACTAGCCAGCCCTTGTAGCAGGTGCCTGTAGTCCCAGCTACTCAAGAAGCTAAAGCAAGAGATATCTTGAGCCCAAGAGTTGGTGGTTGATGTTGCTGTGAGCTAGCTATAATGCCATAGTACTCTACCCAGACTGAGACTCTTTGTCCCAAAAACCAAACAAACAACAAAAAACAAAGAACAACAACAAAACAAGAACAACAAAAAAACACACTTCATCTTAAGTTGGCTTTGGTCAGAAGCAGCCTTCTATAAAGAGTGGTGTCAATCCTGCTGCCCACCATGTAGCCCCATTCCCCTGTTGGCTCTGGCAGAACCACACTCTCCTGCCCATAAATCACTTGCTGCAGTCAATGAAATACAGTCATAAGTTACAAACTTACTGGCAAGTAGAAGTTTTAGGAGCCAGTCAATTATATACAGGCAGTCTCCAGGTAACAAAGACCCGGCTTACGAAATTACATATTTATCAATAGGCTCCCCCTAAGGATAATTTATAATTAAATAATTAATAATTCAGGAACTAGTTTCTTCTGTGCATATAAACAAACCCACATGGCACAAGCATCTTTACCCTAGTCTCACAGAGAAGCAATTGACAGAAACACAAGAACATGACAAATGAGAAGACCCAGAGCCAAGAAACTTAATTATAAAAGAATTACCTGAAATTTTTTGTTTCTCTGAACAAGTACTTTCTAAGCTGGAGGGGCAAGATCTTAAGCTTGAACAGTTTACAAATGTTTACCATGCAGTTAGTGAGAACATCAGCTGTGGTAAGGCTGTTTATGATGGGAAAATAAGGCTGTGCAAATAACCCCGGATACCCCTTTCAAGAAACTGACTTCAGTGGTAAGCTTTCTTCATCTAGCAAAAGAATCAATTCCTGATTCGCTAGCCATCACTCCATCATCATTTCTGATTTATGTTAGCCTACCTTCTTGTCTCAAAGATGCCCCTTCCGGTATGCAAGACAATAATACAACCTTTGATGAGTGTTCACCTTTAATATTCTCTTTTGAAAGTTCTCACATCTCTTATTTAAATCTTTACATGAGTTTGTCTTTATGTTCTGTTTGAATTAAAAGAAAGAACACAGTAGTTTCCATAATTTATTATTACACGGCAGGGGTAATATTATTACTATAGTATTACACTGTATTATTGTTACCATGTAGGCCATTATGATATGTTATTATTATAAATGTACATGCACTGTTCATCAAGAATACAAGTTACATACTCAGACATAAAAATGGCCCACATCTTGCTCATAATGTGAGACTTCCTGGATGTAGGTCTGCTGTACTTCTCTTCCCTCTGACACTATCAACAGTGTTTGAAATGGTGGCTGCTCCATCAGTCCAGGTCCCTAAGTGACTGTGATGAGCAGAAATACTCCATCCAGCCCAGACTCAGTGTGCACCAAAAGCATGAAATAAACTTGTTTTATGCCACTAAGATTTTTGGTTGTTAAGTTTTGTGGCATAGCCTAGTGTCTCTGATTTTTTAGGAATCCAATCTCAAAATGTGCTTTGATTCAAAGAGGAATATTAAGACTAGATAAGTTGTCAATGTTCATGTTGAACTTCTAGAAGCTAGAATCAATGACTTACCTTGGGGAATCATTAGACCAATATCTCATTTTCCATGTAAAGAAACTGAAGCCAAGAAACAGGTAGTGACTAGGAGAGGCCTCATACTTCATTTGGGTATGGCCAGGACTAAGGCCATATCCATAAAACCCCCAGTGTCATGCTCTCTGCATGAGTCAGCTGCTTTTTAGATTTTAAGATTAAAATCTTAATATTTAAATATTTTTATTTTAATAATTTTATCGATTAAAATATCAATGCCATTTTAATTAAGATTAAACACTTATTAAATGCTAACATACATTCTATAGCTGCTTGATCCATGCTATTTCCTACATCACTTTTTATGACATTATGTGTTCTACTTTAAGTTGCAAAGAAAAAATGCCTTCTAAATTATTCTGGCACTTATAAACTGTTCAGAACTAAGACAGATACATATGGTCCTTGAGAAGTGAAGAATTCTTACAGAACTATACTAGAAAATTTCTAAGCAATCAAGAATTCTCTGCAGCATTTAAGAATGAAATTGATGCTATAAAGGCCAGATTATCAAAAACATTTACTAAAGAAAAAAGTGTTTAGCCAAGGATAACACAATATATGAGGAAAATAATTCAAAATAAAAACTATACAATTATTATGGCTGAGGAAGGAATTAAACCAGTTGAATAGTAGCATAGATAATAATTTGAGTAGAAAAATGATCATTTTTCAAAAATAAAATATGGCTTATCTTAATGATAAAAACAAAGTTTTTAGAACTTAGAGGTTCCTGTTGGTGTTTTCATTATCAAGTAACCGATAAGTGAATGTTTTGAAGCAATTCAGAAGCTAATATTCATTAAATACTCTGATAAAAATCTGTTGTACAAATTACACCAAAAATAGAATTGAAGACATATGAACATCAATTTAACACACATTACACAAGTGAAGACCACATAACTACTGCCTATGTCTAAGCATTAGACACAATTATGATAAACAAACTCAGTGTTTTGCTTGCTGATAAACATTAAATGCCATTCAAAACTTTTTCTTAGATGTACGCAAATGGACATCTTGTTTCCAAACCTGCCTTTATGTGCCTATGTCTTATTTTTAATACCCACTATTAGTAATAGGCCCTAGAAAGATATTAATAGCTAAGAGCAGACCATGAGAAAGGAAGTCACCTCCTCCCCACTGGGGGTCCATTCTGCTTCCTGCTCCTTTCAGAATTGAGAGCCATCTCTTTAATAAGAATAGCTCCCTTATGCAGTAGGGGTCTAGCTCTGTGGCTTTCCCCTCACACTCACCACAGACAATGATCACATCAATAAAACAGAAATTAAACACACTGAGCATTAACAGGAAGCCAAGCAAAACAAGATTTTTTTTTTTTTTTTTTAAAGATCAAATCCTATCACAAATGCCATTTCAATGACCACTTCCCTATGGTAACATCTTGATTTTTTTTTTGCTAGTGCTAGAAATATTAGTTCATCAACTTTCAAAACTAAAATATAAATAAAGTTAGCTTGAACATGTATTAACACACATTTCGGCAAAAAAAAAAAAAAAACTTTGAAAAACTAACAAGCATTATCTCTAATCTTGTCCCAATATGAAGATAAGTAGAACAACAATAAATACAACCTCACCATGAAGGTTAGTTTACCCAAAATAAACTCTTGGCATTAGAAAATGAGAATAGGCAGGTAAGGAAGTAAAGGATGCCATCAGTAAGATCTAAACTCTCCTCTTTTTTCTTAGTCTTGCTTTTTGGGAAGCTTTTGAAGAAAGGGTACATCAATTTTTCCTTTCTTTCTTAGAAGTCTTCATCTTTGATGTTTTTTCTAATTTTTCCACTTGTACTTCAAAGAGGTCCTTTTTAAAGCTCTATGCCTTCTCTGAAGTTACTTTTAGTAATCAAAGGATAAAACTAACCTACCGCACAGTTTCTAAGACAGGTTTAGAGACAATAGTACTGTAAGGTATACATGTGGAAAGTCCTTCAGTTACTACTCAGCCTTTATCTTACATCATAGAATACATACTGGAGAGAAGCCCTATATCACTAATGAATATAGATGCAAAAATATTCAACAAGATCCTAACAGCAGAATCCAGCAACACATCAAACAAATTATACATCATGACCAAGTCGGTTTTATCCCAGGGTCTGAAGGCTGGTTCAATATACGTAATCTACAAATTTAATCCCACACATAAACAAATTAAAAAATAAAGACCATATGATTCTCTCAATCGATGCAGAAAAAGCTTTTGATAATATCCAGCATTCCTTCATGATCAGAACACTTAAGAAAATCGGTATAGAAGGAACATTTGTTAAACTGATAGATACCATCTACAGCAAACCCACAGCCAATATCATATTGAATGGAGTTAAATTGGAATCATTTCCACTCAGATCAGGAACCAGACAAGGCTGCCCATTGTCTCCATTGCTTTTTAACATTGTAATGGAAGTTTTAGCCACCGCAATTAGGGAAGAAAAGTCGATCAAGGGTATCCATATAGGGTGAGAAGAGATCAAACTTTTGCTCTTCGCAGATGATATGATAGTATATCTGGAAAACACTAGTATATCTACAAAACTCTTAGAAGTGATCAAGGAATACAGCAGCGTCTCAGGTTACAAAATCAACATTCATAAATCGGTAGCCTTTATATATAACAACAATAGTCAAGCTGAAAAAACAGTTAAGTACTCCATCCCATTCACACTAGTGCCAAATAAGATGAACTATTTGGGAATTTATCTAACAAAGGATGTGAAAGACCTCTATAAAGAGAACTATGAAAATCTATGAAAAAAAATAGCTGAAAATATTAACAAATGGAAAAACATACCATGCTCATGGCTGGGAAGAATCAACATTGTTAAAATGTCCATACTGCCCAAAGCAATATATAAATTCAGTGCAATCCCTATTAAAGCTCCACTGTTATACTTTAAAGATCTTGAAAAAAGAACACTTTGTTTTATATGGAATCAGAAAAAACCTGGAATAGCCAAGACATTACTCAGAAATAAAAACAAAGCAGGAGGAATTACGCTACCAGAACTTAGACTCTACTACAAATCGATAGTGATCAAAACAGCATGTTATTGGCACAAAAACAGAAAAGTAGATGTCTGGAACAGAATAGAGAACCAAGAGATGAATCCAGCTACTTACTGTTATTTGATCTTTGAGAAGCCAATTAAAAACATTCAGTGGGGAAAAGATTCCCTATTTAACAAATGGTGCTGGGTGAACTGGCTGGCATACTGCAGAAGACTGAAACTGGACCCACACCTTTCACCATTAATTAAGATAGACACTCACTGGATCAAAGATTTAAACTTCAGACATGAAACTATAAAAATACTAGAGGAGAATGCAGGGAAAACCCTTGAAGAAATTGGTCTGGGCGAGTATTTTATGAGGAGGACCCCCCCAGGCAATTGAAGCCGCTTCAAAAATACACTACTGGGACTTGATCAAACTAAAAAGCTTCTGCACAGCCAAGAACACAGTAAGTAAAGCAAACAAACAGCCCTCAGAATGGGAGAAGATATTTGCAGGTTATGTCTCCGACAAAGGTTTAATAACCAGAATGCACAGAGAACTGAAATGCATTAGCAAGAATAGAACAAGGGATTCCATCACAGGCTGGGCAAGGGATTTGAAGAGAAACTTCTCTGAAGAAGACAGGTACACGGCCTTCAGACATATGAAAAAATGCTCATCATCTTTAATCATCAGAGAAATGCAAATCAAAACTACTTTGAGATACCATCTAACTCCAGTGAGACTAGCCTATATCACAAAATCCCAAGACCAGAGATGTTGGCGCGGATGTGGAGAAAAGGAAACACTTTTGCACTGCTGGTGGGAATGTAAATTAATATATTCCTTTTGGAAAGAGATATGGAGAACACTTAGAGATCTAAAAATAGATCTGCCATTCAATCCTGTAAACCTTCTACTGGGCATATACCCAGAAGACCAAAAATCACATCATAACAAAGATATTTGTAGCAGAATGTTTATTGCAGCCCAATTCATAATTGCTAAGTCATGGAAGAAGTCCAAATGCCCAGAATAAATTGTGGTATATGTACACCATGGAATATTCTGCAGCCTTAAAGAAAGATGGAGACTACCTCTTTCATGTTTACATGGATGGAGCTGGAACATATTCTTCTTAGTAAAGTATCTCAAGAATGGAAGAAAAAGTACCCAATGTAGTCAGCCCTACTATGAAACTAATTTAGGGTTTTCACATGAAAGCTATAACCCAGTTACAACCTAAGAATAGGGGGAAGGGGGATAGGGAGGGGATGGAGCGGGGTGGTGGGTAGAGGGGAAGGGGATTGGTGGGATTACACCAGCGGTGCATCTTACAGGGGTAAGTTAATTATGATATGCCTGGGAGATGTCTTATTGGGGTTGAGTCGTGCTGGGGTTCTGAAGCTGTCCGCTATCTGAATTTCAGAATCTCTAGGCATGTCTGGAAAATTCTCTTTCATAATTTCATGCAGAAGGGCCTCTGTGCCCAGCGAGGCCACTTCATCTGTTTCTGGAACTCCAGTGATTCGGATATTCGCCTTCTTCGAATTATCCCAGAGCTCTCGGAGAGAATGATCCATTTTTGCTCTCCATTTCTCTTCCTCTTTGAGAGTTTAGGAGCGTTCAAAGGCTTTATCTTCAATGTCAGAAATCCTTTCGTCTGCTTGCTCCATTCTGTTGCTGAGGGATTCTACTGTATTTTTTTAAATCTTTGAGGGCTGCAAATTCTTGCTTCAGTGTGTCTAAGTCCTTGGTTGTTTTCTCTCTAAATTCATTAAATTCTTGAGACAACTTTTGAATTTCTCCTCAAATTCCTAATTCCACTTTGTTAATCTTGTCTGCAATCCAAATTCTGAATTCGATTTCTGATATCTCAGCCAGTTGTTTATGAATAGGATCTTCAATTACATCTGCCATATCTTTCCTTGGGGGGGTTGATCTATTCTGGTTATTTATGTTACCAGAGTTTTTCCACTGATTCCACCCCATGGTTGTTTTACTCCCTTTGATTTTCTCCCCTGGGGCTTTGTCGAGGGCCTGTACAGTGTTGTGGCCTGAGAAACTGGGGCCCTGTCTGGTGTGGTGGGGCTAAGTGGTTCTGTCTTGTTTTCAGCTGGTTTCTGTTCCACCCTAGTGAAACAGATACTCTGGATTCAAGTCTCAGTTGTAGAGAAATATCAGAAATTAAGTCACCCCACCCCCCCACCAGCAAACAATTGGAAAAGAAAAGTCAAACCTTCCTACCACCGTGCACCCACGGCACCACCTGATTTGTCCTCAGGTGATTGGTTCAGTTCAAAAAGTCCAAATCAATTGTCTCAGTCTGCACCTGTCTTGGTGAGAGAGTTTAAGAGGTCTCTGGGAACTGGATCACAGCGGTCTGGTGACTACTCTGGTGTGGCTTGCTCCAGTGCTGCGTGGAGTCAGGAGGAGCCACCCAGCCAATAGATCAGTCTGGAAAGGTTGATGCCTCCTTCCCCACCTTGCACCACTGTCACACCCAGTCACTGATAGCCCTGCAGTTGGCTGACCCAGTTGCCTGTAGTGAATCGGTACTCCAAGAGTTTGTACCTGCCTGAATAACAAGGAAGTCTGCCAGGCTACTGCGCTCTGCCTCTCTCTAGCAGGAGGAGGTGAGGCCTGACCACCTTGGGCGCTTGATGAAGGTTGGTGGGGTTTTCACTGAGGTCCAGTCTTGCCCCTGATTAATGTTACTGACAGAACAGAACAACTCTGCGGTTCCCCTACAGAAGAGAAGCTGAATTGAGTTCCAAATCAGCTTGTCTTTGCTCTTGTATTGTCTATAGGCAGACAATCCCCTGAGGGCCAGGTGCATCTTAGGTTTAGTAAAGTAGACCTCTGGGTCAGTCCCACCCTGGGAATTCCCCTGATTTGCAAGTTGGAGTTGCCTCAGGCAAATCCTATACTCAGAGTCTCTGGATGCCCAGGGACACAGGGGGTATGGCTTCAGAATATTCTGTAGTGAGCCGTATTGCTAGCAAAAGAGGGCTGCTGTTTTACGGCTCAGGCAACCACTGCTCCGGTGTACCTCCCTTCCGCCCAACCGTCCTCTCTACGCTCCTGTACCCCAGAGTCTGCACCAACTGGCTGCAGCCCAGCACTGTCTACACCCCTTGAGCAATTTCCCAAGAGTCTGGACCCCTGGGGGACAGGCCTCCAGACCTTGGAGTGAGAGCAGAGGGGAGTGCTGGGAGCCTGGGGTTGGGGGCAGAGAACACACACAGCTTTACACAGTTTTATGCCTGGCCGCACTGTCCCCAAAAGACGGCTGTCGCACTGTGCCCCAGGGAACTGCCACTCCGGTGTGGTCCCCTCTCCGCCAACGGGACTGGCCTCCAGACCTCAGTGTGAGTGAAGGGGAGCGCTGGGAGCTCAGAAGTCCAGGTAGAGACTATATACAGTTTATACAGTTTTATGCCTGGCAGGAGGACGCCGTGGCACCCTATTAGGGGAGGTAGGTCCAGTTTTTAGAGGGTCTCTCTCATGGAGTGTAGTGGGAGGACCTTTGAACTCTGCCTGGTTGTTTGTGGGGCACTCTGAGCCGTTCTCATGGGGGAGGGGACTCCTGTCCACTTGGTGATGGATTTTGTACCTTTTGTTTGTATCCTTGTGGTCGCAGCTCACCTCAGCGGGGTTGACGTGCATTCTTCAACCTTCTCTCTTACTGCAGCTCAAATCCACCAGGTTACTTGCTGAATTTTTGTCCTTTAACTCTCCTACTGGACGGGAGCCTCTGTGGAAAGCTGGCTTCAGTCAGCCATCTTGTCTCCTCCCCCCTTTTTTTTCCTTTTTTTTTTTTTTTTTTACAGTTTTTGGCCAGGGGTGGGTTTGAACCCGCCACCTCCAGTATATGGGGCCAGCACCTTACTCCTTTGAGCCACAGATGCCGCCACAGATTCATTTCTTTTCTACTTCTTTCATTGCTTCCTTCTCAATCTAGTTGAAGGATATTTTCTACCTTCCCCTTTAATACAGGTTTTTGGCAACCTGGGCCTCTTTTTGTTTGGTTTAACAGAGGTGACAATGTGAAGGTCTAGGACCAAACATGATCCATATAAAAGTTTTATTTGTGCCTCAAACTATCCAGAGTTTTACTTAAATCTAATAAATTATAAACTGTGTCATTATTCCTACCAGCTGCAGCCAAGAAGCAAGAGTCTCATTAGATAGGGCACCTGCTCACTCACCTGCCATTCGCTAACTCTATACTGAGGTCAAATATCAGCTACCATTTATCATCCTAGAAGGGGCACTCTTCATCCATTTAGATCCTGCATGCACTGAATGGGAGAACCATGAAATGTATGTAATAACTTCCCAACCTCATTTATGCCTACAACTCTCCTGAACATGTATGAGTGTCATGATGATAACTGTCTCACTTGTTCATTCTACAGATGTTTATTGAGCATCTATTATGTGCCAAAAATTATGCCAGATGCCATTGTTCCAAATACAAATGAGATATGACCCTGCTCTAAAGGAGCTAGGAAAGTCCATTACATTACTCTTTGCTAAGCTCCAGACTGTAAGGATCTATCTCACAGTGGATGTTCCCAAACTGGCACAAACTCAGCTGGTCCAAACTAAAACTACTGCAAGAAATTTTATCTTGGAATACTCCAGATAAAGGGCCCAACAGTTCTTCTCTCACTTTCCTATTAAAATCTCATAGAAACACAAATAACTGTTTTGATCTTTGAAGCAATTGCTAAACACTAAGCACTAACTGGAAAAAATATCTATATAGCCATGTTCATGGTGAGTACAAGTAAGAGGATGCCCTAGCCTACTCTCTCCTCCTTGTGAACATAAAATATTACCAACCTTGGAAATAAGTGGCATGAGCAACTGAAAAACTCAGGGAGCTACTAAAAAACTTCCCTCTTGAATCTTCTTCTCTGCAGGAAATATTCAAACAAACAATAAAACCAAAAGCTATTTCTTATGAGCTCAGCCACATCAATTAGTGAGTAGGTTGAAGTGACATACCAATTTAGGGGACAAGAAAGGAATAGGAAACAGCATCTAGCAAAAAACTCTCAAGAAGATTCCTTCTGCCTTTTGTGCCTATACCTATAAAATCATGCCAGCCGCATAAATGTGCTATTGGGACTACTAGGCCTTCTTCTGGTCCTTAAGATGTTATCCAACCACTTATGTGATTTCCTCTTGATCTGGGCCTGAATGGACCATCCTCCTAAACCCTCCTTCATAAATTTCTGCAATGGAGCTTAGCACAGAAGCAGCTGGTTGGGTAGACACAAGAGAGTATGTGTGCTTCATCAATTCCCACCTTATAAGGAATACAACATAAATCTCTTAGCATGACATCCAAAGTACCTCACAATCTGACACCATCCTCCTTTCTAGGTAAGGGGGGACTTACCTTAAGAATGAATGAGGATAATCTGTTGACAGGGCAATGTAAAAGTATTAGGATCAAAATGACATTGATTTACAGAAAAAACAAAAATGCACTATTTCAGAATCTGTCTCAGAACAGAAAGACACTTATTAGTAAAGATAAAATTAACAAGAGATCTCTACCTAGGAGAAAAAAAGTCCTTCCAAGATAAACTTTTAGAGGTGGAGACACAAGAGAATATACAATGTAGAATGTGTGGAAAATGTTATACCACCAGAAGAGGTAAGAGGTGACCCACGATGCCTGAATCCTAATTTGGTGATGGGGAAAACAGTCAGCAAGTTGAATTTATAGTACAAAATTTCCCCTTTGGAGGCTCCAGAGACTGATGGCTAGAGCCACCTCAGACTGAAGGGGAACAAAATAAGGAAAGATACTTGAAAGACCATTAAAAAACAATCAGTATCTGGATCCCTTTGCCCTCTTCTGTCCTAAACAAGCACTGGCAGTTCATTAATGCTCAGAAGACGGAGACTTTGAGGTAGTTGTGGCCTGGATGCTTTATTTGCAACAGATTGATTACATGGATTTATGCATATACTCTCCAACTAAACTTCCTGGCATCCAGGCTGTGACCTTCCAGGCAGAAAAGTAGTGGAATCTTCTCTGGAGACTGGGCTCAAAATGCTTCAAAATGCCAATATCTAAAGTTCCCTGACTTCCCATTGCAAAGAAATCATCCTACATCCAAGGTTCACAGTCAACAATCTGCTTATAAGAGTGTCTGATCACAGTAGCTGCCTGATGAATACTTGCTGAAAACAGACCAGATTTTTCTTTTGTAACAAAATTGTTATACTTCACAAACCCAATGAATCATGGTGTTACAGTGGAGATCTCACATATAAGGAATAAAATACAAAAAAAAAAATCTTTACAATCTTGAGATCATCCTTCCTTCCAACTATATTTCCTATCAAGGAAATAGATATATGGGGAAAGACCCAGTATATATAGTATTGGAGAAAAGAGCACTGAGTTCACACAGACCTGAGGCCAAGCTCCGGCTATGACACTTCTCAGCGTGTGACTTCAGCCAGTTACTTAAACATTAAGCAAAAAGGGAGTAATGGATATTTCAAAATAGTGATGAGGATACCTGATTAGTGATATAACATATAAGGAGACACAAAAGTGTACACAGAGTTGTATTCAATTTATAGGATTTATATAAAATCCATTTATATGATGTTCTAAACAGAAAAAACTAATCCATGATGATAGATCTCAAATCAGTAGTAGGCTTGGTAGAAGGAAGAGACGGATTTAAAAGGGACTTGAGGGAATTTTACGAGATTGCTGGAATGTTTTATATTTTAATACAGTGGGTAAAAAACTCCTCAAAAGGTATAGGTAAAATCTGCACATTTTATTGTATGCAAATTATACTTCAATTAAAAAATAGGGGAAATGGCTTGGCGCCTGTAGCTTAGTGAGTAGGGCGCCAGCCACATGCACTGAGGCTGGTGGGTAGGAGCCCAGCTGGGTCTGCTAAACAACAACTGCAACCAAAAAAATAAAATAGCTGGGCATTGTGGTGGGCACCTGAAGTCCCAGCTACTAGGAAGGCTAAGGCAAGAGAATCTCCTAAGCCAAAGAATTTGAGGTTGCTATGAGCTGTGATGCCATGGCTCTACCAAGGATGATGTTGTGAGGCTCTGTCTTAAAAAAAAGGGGAGGTGGGTAAATATTTTTAATGGTGTATGATTTAATAGTCAATAAAGAACACAGTTTTATAATTCAATTAAATAACTACTGATTGATAACTTCTTAACATGGTATTTCTTATTAAAGTGAATTTTTCCCAATAAAATATCAGCTGTTAAAAATATATACAGAAAATCGCAATGAAAAGGAAAAAAAATCATTTCAAATTCACCACCCAATACAAATATTTTTAACATCTGCTTTACTTCCAGACATTTTCTAGGCAAAGATTTTTTTTTAGTCACTTGTACATAGATCATAAATACATTTATGCCATTATAGGATTCAATGTGTTGATTATTTGTACAAATTGGAGTGCTTACAGCCTACTAATCAACTTATCCTTCACCTCATTTACCCAATTACAGCATTAAGACATTTGTGTTCTACACCTGATAGATTCAACTTGTGCTTGCAATATGCTCCGTAGATGTAGCCCCACCACTAACCCTCCCTCTATCGACCCACCCCTTCCCTTGCCCTCTCCTTCCTTCATCCTAGGCTATAGTTGTGTTTCATTTTTCATATGCAAATGTGAGTGATTATAAATTGGTTTCACAGTAGTACTGAGTACATTAAATATTTTTTTTTCCATTTCCTGAGATACATATACCACAATTTATTAATCCATTCATGGGTCAATTGGCACTTAGCCTTCTTCCATGACTTGGCAATTATGAATTGAGCTGCAGTGAACAATCTAGTCTAGGCATAGATTTTTAAAAAATTATTCCGCTAATATAATTCAAATATGCAGGAGATAAAATTAAGATTTAAGAAAAAAAGAAAACTTATAATTTCTTATTAATTTATAAATTATAGCTACCAGACATTGTTAGAAATAAATGTGTTCTGGAATGTGTGTACATAAAAATCATTGCAAAGATGTTAAGGAAAAAAATGTAAGATGCTAAATAGTACTGAACGGTAGTTTATGTGCATATACTGACACATGTGGGAGAATTTCTGCAAGATACCATTAGTGATTATAGTTTTGTTACTAAAGACTTTTATTAAATATGTTTTGAGTATGGTGACAAACTCCTTTTTCAGTTTATATATTTTGACACTGTCTGAATTTTTAGCCATGTGTTTATGTATGCATTTTACCATGTGTACATGTATGCAAGTGTATGTACATAAACAAATACACAAACATTTAAAATTTTTGCATTATTCATTAATTGAAAAAGAAAGTTCTATATAGACATAATTTGTCATATAATCAAGGAATATTACAAATTGAAATTCTAAGGAATCATGCTATAGAAGGCTCTCACTTCACAGCTGACAAAACTTTAAAGCAGAGAAGTTAAGAAACTGCATAAAGTCACACAGCTCATCAGTAGTGTAACTGAGCCTGGTTGATTCTCAGTAAAGCTTTCTTTCCACACAACACACTGCAGCCATATGCGGGGTAATTGAATGCTGTTAAAATTAAAAATAAGAGCCATAAACTTACGTAACATTCAACACTAGTGCATATAATTAGAATATACATTTTCCTTTTAAATTAAAAAATAAACAAAGGGTCTCTTTATAGCATACCACAGACATCCTATGTTTTGATAAAAGAATCAACCATGCCTGGGCGGCGCCTGTGGCTCAGTCGGTAGGGCGCCGGCCCCATATACCGAGGGTGGCGGGTTCAAACCCAGCCCTGGCCAAACTGCAACCAAAAAATAGCCGGGCATTGTGGCGGGCGCCTGTAGTCCCAGCTACTCGGGAGGCTGAGGCAGGAGAATCGCTTGGGCCCAGGAGTTGGAGGTTGCTGTGAGCTGTGTGAGGCCACGGCACTCTACCGAGGGCCATAAAGTGAGACTCTGTTTCTACAAAAAAAAAAAAAAAAAAAAAAAAAAGAATCAACCATGCCTAACACAATCACACTAATGAAAGTTAATGCATAAGCTTTTTTATTTTATTAGCTTCGATAGTTCTGAAATAAATTGGTACATTTTATTAATTTAAACCATAAGGCTAAGTGCATCTTTCTTACTTTATAAGACCCATAGCATCTATGAATAAAATAATTTTGAGAAAGTATTTATCACTCTTTCTATGAAAATAGTGAATTTTTTTTATAATATCTGCCCATTTTTTACATTGGTTTGAAACAGTTAAGTTATTTTTAGATGAAATGGTTTCCCTACAATTAACTTTATGAGAATAAAGAAAATGACCCATTATTTCATCCTAATTAAGGATCACAGTAATGAAGTATCATTTAGTAGGCATTCTCAACTTTAGAAGTGAATAATAATTCTACCAGAAGAAAATATATGCTATAATTTGTTAATTTAA
Organism: Nycticebus coucang; assembly: GCF_027406575.1. Taxonomy (NCBI): domain Eukaryota; kingdom Metazoa; phylum Chordata; class Mammalia; order Primates; family Lorisidae; genus Nycticebus; species Nycticebus coucang. The sequence goes on along the minus strand of NC_069791.1, from coordinate 64,863,606 downwards.
ATTCAATTTAACCTCTGAACCATGGCAAACTTTAGGAAAGTAGAATTGGAATTCTCCTGAAACAACAACCTCTCTATTAAAAAAAAAAAAAAGACTCTATTCCCAATTCCTCCAACAAAATCTCCCACACTGAAAACATTACAGATAAAAGTAATGTTTTAAAATAAAAATAATTAAAAAGCTTTCAGAAATTGTAATTCCATGAGAATTCAATATGCTACATTCCCAGAATTTAATCTTTCTTATGCTTAATTTAAATAAATGTCTAGTTTTGTTAGGTAAATATGTATAACTTTATATGTAATGAGAGAACTAATATACAGCTGTACAATGCCATTAAAATAAGATGGATCACCCTATAAAAAGGCACACCAGTCATAACCACATGCAAAGAGTTTATGAAGGGGCAACTATCAACCTGAAGACAATAGAGGAAAGCTTCCAACATTAAAAGCAGAGACAAAACCAAAGAAATAAGAAAGGAAGTCGGTACATGTAAACAAAAATGGCACTAAGATATCACCTCACACCTGTCGGGATAACCATTACCCCTAAATAAATAAAGACAGTAAGTTCTGGTGAGAATGTGGAGAAACTGGAAATCTATATACTGTTGTTTGGAATGCAAAATTGAATAACCATTATAGAAAATAGTTTGGAGGTCCTCAAAATATTAAAAATGGAATAACCATATGATCCAGCAATCCCACTTCTGGATATATACCCAGAGGAAGTGAAACCAAGATCTCAAAAGGATATCTGCATTCCCATGTTCAATGCAATATTACTCACAACAGCTAAGACATGGAAGCACCTAAATTCACTAGCACACGTGTGTGCGCACGGAACATAGTATCAGTCTTAGAAAAAGGAAGGAAATCTTAATATTAGTGACAAGATAGATGAACTTTACGCTAAGAGATATCATGCTAAGGAAAGTAACCTAGTCACAAAAAACAAAATGCTGTATAATTTCACGTATATGAGTTACCTAAAATAATTAAACTCACAGAAGCAAAGAATAGAATAGTGGCTGTCAGGTGCTATGGGAGGGACTAATGGAGTAGTTAATTAAAGGGTATGAAGTTTCAATAATCCAAGGTGAGCAAATTCTATGGATCTGCTATACAACATTGTACCTTTAACAATATCATATTATAGACTTCAAAAATTTTTGTTAAGTGGGTAAATCTCGTATTATGAGTTATTACCACCACAATAAAATTTAAATAAAATTTTGAAAACAGGAAGAAACAGAAGCAATGAAGAAACCAAAGAAACTGAGTATCTTCAGATAACTAAGAAAAAAAATATGGTGAAACAGTGATGTGGGGGTAACCAAAGAGATAGAGAAAAGAAAAATAGACAAAAACTGGAGGATTAATCCAGCAAATTCATCAGGAAATTAGTGAGACTTCTAAAAAGACATTAAAGACAAAAAAGGAAATTATCAGAGAAATAATCCCCCCAAATTCCCAGAACATGAATTTCCCTATTTTAAGGACAAACAGAATATCTAGTAATATTTTTCATTATAAATTTACAATGATAATTGACTTAATATAGAAAATTTTAAGGTTATAAAAATAAAGATATTTACATTTAAAATACCATTTATAAACCCTTACAATCTGGGGAATACACAGAATTCATTTTTGCATCATCTTCAGAATAATAAAGTTTATATATTCAAAAGTTATATGTAACTTCTCCCTTGACATTTCTTTTTCAAGTCTGAGTAACTCAGTTCCTTTTGTCTTTATCAATGAGCCGTCTTGACCATCTTTTCAATTCAATTAATAAAGCCCACATTCTTCGGCACTGTCTATACTATTTACTTAGTATTGCCCCATGTTGGGAATAGATTACCAATAACATTAATTCTTAACATGTAAAAAGAGAGATGTTTATGATATATATCTTATGCATGCAGAGTTTTCACTGTGTTATATTCTATGTTGATTACATGGTTTAAGTTGGCTATGACTGAATCATTTTTCTTCACATTTTTATATAAATAGTTCAATTATTCTCTATGTTTGGGTATTTAGATTTTCTCCCCATTTGTACTTTACTCTCTACCCTTCAGGTGTTCAACTTTGTTTAGTCTCTCACTCTCTACCACCATATTTATTGGTCAAATAGATGGTGTTTTTAAGGAAAATGAGTCCGGGGACAGGTAGTAGAATAAGGAGGGAGAAAAAGCAAAAGGCACTGAAACAGAGCCATATAACAAGAAAGGAGAAGATGGAAGAATCTAGAAATACTCAGGCTATAAACCAGACAAGGCTTTAGTAACTCAGAATGCCAGATGTGAAGAAGTCTACAATGACTAGTTTGATAGCCTAGGTTAGAGGATGAGCAACAAGAATCTCATCAAGAAAGAACATAGATTTTTTTTTTTTAACTTATCAAGAATGTTGGTAATAGTTACCTAGAATTATCATGATAGTTACAGTAGAAACACTTTAGACTTGGAGATAGAAGACTTGAAGAAACTGAGTTCTATCACTACTGTATATAAGGGTGGGTGATTCCCAGAATACTCCATTCAGGTTCCATTTACTCACCTGTGAAGAAAAGGTGAATGTACAAGGTAAGACGTAACCTGACGTCAGTAACCTGACAAAGTCTTTCAGAACAAACTCTAAGGCCAGAAGCAAGCTGGGAAAATGTGAAAGGATGACACAACTAGCAAAAAGAAACAGAATTTTTATCCACTAAAGCATACCCTTACTTCCTTAGGCCCTCACGCTGATCCTTGATCCTCTTGGATTTTGATTTACCACAAACACTAAAATCTAATAACTTTGGTTGTACAAGCCATGGAACATAAATTTGTTTTTAAATTTACAGGAAAAAAAAAACAAGGGAGAAAGAAGAGTTATTGAAGGTGAGAACAACAGCAAAAGAAATGGCATTTATTAATAATCTGACCAAGAAACACCAAAAATTTTTTATAGTAAGTATAAAACTCACCTACTTCATGTTAAAAAAAAGTCATAAGAAAATAGGTCAAATTACATTGAATACCCTTTGATTAATGACACAGGAAATTAAGAAGATAGAAAATATATATTCATAAAAATTTCCAGCAAAAATGGTTAAATTTAAAAGGTTTTAGTCCTTGAAAGTAAATGATTCAATTACCTGAAAAACTAATTTATGATCAGTTACCTGGAAAATTCCATCTTATTCTGGAAAACGACCAGATAAATGGGGTGTTACTGAAAGTGCTACCTTAGTCAAATAGATGAATCAAGTTTAAACAAAAACCTACTTAATTTCTAGACATCTTATTTTTACTTAAACTACAAAGTATTTCCTGTGAATCCCTTGTGAATTTAAAATACTTATCTATAACACTTGACATTGTTCAAAGAAGCATCACAAGTAGTAAACCAAAATCATTTCTTTTTAAAAAATAAACTCTCCATGTCCTTTTATTGGTCATTCTATCAGTATACTTTTCATTTTACAAAAAAAAAAAAAAAAAAAACATACTTAGATGTACTATTCATTCCTTTCTGATTTGATCTTTTTATTTCTCTCACAATGTATTGACATTTTATGAGTTAGTAATCAGTAGACATATTCTGTAGGTTAATACAAAGGTTAACATCAGTAGACAAATTTTCATTCAGTAATTTGGAAAGCACTAAGATTTTAATAATGATTTAGTCACTGAGAAAAAACCCAAATCCATGAAATTTCATTGAAGTAGTAAAGCAGAAGTATGATGTATATCTGTGAAGGATACCATAGACAATGTTCCTGCATCCAAAATATCTAAATCCTGCTCACAGGCAAGTTGAAATGGGTCATTTCTAAAACTCTGTGGTTCACCATATACTTATTTTCAGATATATGCAAATAGACTCACTGATAGTTTGCCCTGACATAATGGAATTTTCACATAAATCCATAAATGAGTACAAGTGAATATAAATTTGTACTAAATTTTGGGAGTATAACTTGACAATACTTTCCAAGAATCTTTAATAGTTCTTGCTCTTTGATCCAGCCAGTAAGTACATTCTTGAAACTCTAAGCTAAGGTGTAATCTGAAGTACATTTTATCCACAAAGGTATTTATCACACAATAGCAAAAAATTAGAAGTCTGAAACTACAATATCAAATTATGACATACATTTATATGATGGAATATTAGTTTACATTAAAATAATTCTTATAAATAATGTTAAAAAGAAAAATAACTATCAGGTAAGATTATGTATAAAAACCAGGACAGAGAATTGTGCTGTACATATAACATATTTCAACTATGTTAAAACATAAAAGAAGTACACGAAAGTGATGTTGCTTATTTCTGAGTAATTTTTGTTTTTTTCTTTATATGTTATGACATCTCTAATTTACATTTCTGTTAAAATCATGGAACAAATGAAGGTAATTTTTAAGGAATTAATCTTTATTTTTTGTCTTGGTGGTATAATAGCCTGCATATCTAGGAGTAGGAGAGTTGTGCCTTTCTCAGCATAGTTTGGAAAAACAATTTCCATGTAACTCTGTAACCACTAAAGTGCATTCCAGGTATGTAAGGATAAGATCCCAGGTTGGATCAGACAAAGAGCTTGTATAGACCAGTAGTTGCTATTTGCCCCCAAGCAATGCCTTGGCAATTCTCACTACTACACAATGACAAACAGACCACTCCCAAGAAAGAGGTCAAAATTAAAAGTGATGGGCGGAATAAGGAGTATCATTTGGCTGAGCTCTCCTAGTATGATTGGAGCAAAAAGAGAATTCTGAGCCATACCTATATTGGGGAACTTACCAGGAGTAATAGCTGAGGGTGCACAATGAGGTGGTGGTGAGCTAAATGAAGCATGTGATCCAGAGCAATGGAAATCTGACTCATTAGGCAGAGCCTAATGATTGGGAACCAATGGGATTGGCTTGACCCCACCCCCTCCCCCATGGAAATCTGAATAGGAGGAAGCCTTTCCAGGTTTGGGGGGGAAGCTGTGGTATTAAACAGAAAGCTAGGAAGAGTGGGCAGACTCAAATAGCATATAGCAACCAGATTTGAATACTGGGTGGAGTGGTTTTGCCATGTTTTTGATGCCTGCTGAAGCAGCCATACTAGGGAAGGTCTCAGCTGCCAGGGAACTGTGATTATGCGAAGGTAGTAATAACATCTTACCAGGGGTCTAAGGCACTACCATCTTAATTTCTCCTACTGGGATCAGAACTTTACTCTTGGTACAGGCTGAGGGACTCCGCATCCCAAGGGATATGGTGTAAGGGGACACTGTGAGACCTCCCCATGAAGGATTGTGGAGAGACTTAAGATCTCAACCTAGTGGGGTCTCAATGCTAAGGAAATAATCAGGTGATCATCGAGGGCAAGTAAGTTAGGAATAAGGACCATAGAGGTTATTGGCTATGTTCTCTGTCTCTTAAAAAAAAAAAAAAAAACCCACCACAACCTGGTGTCATGGTGACATATTGTAACATATATATTACTATTAAACTTGGTCCCATCTGTTTTTATATGTATATATGTACATATAAAACATATATATAAATGTACACACATATATTTATACATATATGAATATATAATCGTTTTTTAGTATTTTTTAAATTTTTTTGATTTACTTTTTAAATTTTTTTTTCTTTTCCATGATGTTGAAGTTGCTGCTGTTTTTGGCAATTTGAGCTTTTTTGGATTTGTTTTGTTGTATTTTATTTTTGCTAATTTGGGGGGTTAGTTGTATTCTTAACTTCCATATTTACTTCCTCGAGAGCAAGGGCTCCTGTATTTTTGGTCACAAGAAAAAATTTGGTTTTTCTCAAGCTGGTAAGGAGCTCCTGATTTCGAGAAACCCACCCAGCCCAGACCCTCAAAAATCTTTGAATTACAGACGTAGCCTTAACACCATGCCAATCAATACCATTTCTTCTATGACTCTCATTCTCTCTTCCTGTCCTCATTCTCTCCTTCTTCAATGCTTTTCTTTCATCCCCCTTCCCTTTCCCTCTTTTTCTATGCTTTCTCTCTTTCCTTCTTTATTCTTCTTTCTTTCTTTTCCTCATGTTTCTCCCTGCTTGTGCTTTACACTTCTCTTCCTTTTGGCCTTATACCAAGAGGCCACTTCAAGACCTAAGCTCAGAGACAAGTAATTTGAAGCAAAGGAAGACGTGAGAAGGAAAAAAGGAGGACAAGGAGGTGAACAAGAAGAAAGAACACATGAGGAGAAACCAACAGAAAAATTAGGGTGACATGAAAAACCAAAACAGACCGACACCCCCCCCCAAGGGACATGAGACAGCTATATAGAAGATTCCACCTATAAAGAATTAATGATTTGACAGAAAGAGAATTTAAAATATGGAGGATAGAAACAATAAAAGGAATGAAAGAGAAAATAGAAAGTTAGAACCAAAACTCAGACAAGAAATATATAGAATATAAAAAGGATATGGTGAAGTTTAAGGAAATGAAAGGGACAATCAGGGAATGTAAAGATGCAGTATAAACTTATCAAAAATAGAATAGACCATGCAGAAGAAATAACATCAAAGTTAGAAGAAAAAGTTTTCAAGTTAATCCATGTAGTCAAAGAGGCAGAAAAGAAGAAAGAGAAAGAACAGTCACTTAGAGAAATATAAGACTCCAGGAAATGTTCAAGCAAATCAATAATAGGGATCCCTGAAGGGGAAGAAGATTGTCCCAAAGGAATGGAAGCCTCCTGGAGACTATCATAAATGAAAACTTCCTAAGTTTTACTAAAGATGCCAACACACTCTGTTGAGAAGGATATCGAGCCCCAGGTCATACCAACTCAGAGTTTCTCAGTAAAGTATCATGAGAATGGAGAAGCAAGAATCCAATGTATTCATTTCTGATTTAAACACAATGGATGACATAGCACATGATAGGGGTGGGGGGGATGCAGGAGCTGAGGGAGGGAAGGGGGAAGAGGATGGGGAGTCTCAGCTCCTGCATCCCCCCAACCCCTATCATGTGCTATGTCATCCATTGTATTTAAATCAGAAATGAATACATTGGATTCTTGCTTCTCCATTCTCATGATACTTTACTGAGAAGAAGGTGTTCCACCTCAATCCAGGCTAATACAAATGTAAAGTCTCCATTTTTTTTTTACTGGCTGAATACCATTCCATGGTATACATATACCACAGCTTGACAATCCATTCCTGGATTGGTGAAAATTTAGGTGGTTTCCACAATTTGGCAACTGTAAATTGAACTGCAATAAACAGTCTAGTGCAAATGTCCTTATGATAATAAAGTAACTTTTTTCTTCTGGATAGATGCCTAGTAATGGGATAGCAGGATCAAATGAGAAGTCTAATTTGAGTTCTTTGAGGATTATCCATCCGTACTTTCTTCCAAAAAGGCTGTATTAGTTTGCAGTCCCACCAGCTGTGTAAAAGTGTTCCCTTCTCCACATCTACACCAGCATCTGCAGCTTTGGGACTTTGTGATGTGGGCCATTCTCACTGGGGTTAGGTGATATCTCAGGGTAGTTTTGGTTTGTATTTTTCTGATGATTAGGGACAATGAGCATTTTTTAATATGTCTGTTAGTCATTCATCTGTCTTCTTTAGAGAAAGTTCTATTCATCACTCCTTCCCATTGATACAAGGGACTACTGGCTCTTTTTATGTTGATTAAGAGTTTTCTGTTGATCCTAGTTAAAAGCTTTTGTCCGATTCATAATACGCAAATATCTTTTCCCATTCTAATGTCTATTTGCTTTGATTGTTGTCTCCTTACTGTACAGAAGCTATTCAGATTAATTAAGTCACATTTGTTTATGTTTGTTCTTGTCATTTTATAATTGCCACTGAAGTCTTCTTCATAAAATCTTTCCCCAGGCCAAAAACTTCAGGTTTTTGCCCCACACTTTCTTAATGGATTTTTATTGTTTCATGCCTTAGATTTGGATCTATTACCCATCTTGAATCAATTTTAGTGAGTGAATAAAGGTGTGGGTACAGTTTAGTCACTTACATGTGGTTAATCAGTGCTGCCAGCACATTTATTGAACAGAGATTCTTTCCCCCACTGTATGTTCTTGTTTGGTTTATCAAAGATCAGGTGGCTGTAAGATGTTCACTTTATCCCATGGTTTTCTATTTGATTCCAAATGTCTATGTCTCTATTTTTGTGCTAATACCATGTTGTTTTGATAACTATTGCCTTGTAGAATAGCCTAAAGTCTGGTAGGGTAATACCTCCACTGTTTTTTTAATACTACTAATTGCCTTGGCTCTATGGAGTTTATTCTAGTTCCAAACAAAACAAAGAATTATTTTTTCCAAAACTTGAAAATATGATGGTGGTATGTTATTGGAGATTGCATTGAATCTGTAGATTGCTTTGGGAAGTACAGACATTTTGACAATGTTGATTCTTCCCAGGCACAAGTATGATATGTTCTTCAATTTGTTAATATCCTCTGCTATTTTCTTTTTTAGGGTTTCATAATATTCTTTATAGAGGTCCTTCACCTCTTCTTAAGATATATTCCTAGGTATTTCATTTTCTTTAAAGGTACCTGGAAGGGAACTGTGCCCTGGATCAGCTTCTTATCTGGGCTGTTATTGGCATATACAAAAGCTACTGACATTGTGGACATTGATTTTATATCCCAAGACATTACTGTATGTTTTGATGACTTCCAGGAGTCTTGTGGTTGAGTCTTCAAGGTTCTCTAAGTATAAGTCTACATCATTGGCAGAGAGGGAGAGTTTGACACAAGTTACTAAAACCTGTGGAATACAACAAAAGCAGTCCTGTGAGACTTTCCTGAAAGACAGGAAAATTTATCACACTAGATGTGTACATTCAAAAACAAAAGAGAGCACATTAACATACTCACAAACCATCTTATGAAATTGGAAAATGAAGAACAATCTAATCCTAAACCCAGCAGAAGACATAAAATAAGCAAAATTAAATCAGAAATATATGAAATTAAAAACCAAAATATCATTCAGAAAATTAATGACAGAAAAAATTGTTTTGAAAAAATAAAATAAACCTTTAATCTCAAGTAACCTCAATCAGAAATAATAAAGAGGAAATAACAACAGATGCCATAGAGATACAAGAGATTATCTCTGAATACTACAAGAAACTCTATGCCCAGAAATTTGACAATGTGGAGGAAATGAATCAATACTTAGAATTATACCCTCTCTCTAGACTTAACCAAGAAGAAATAGATCTCTTAAACAGACCAGTTTCAACCACTGAGATCAAAGAAATAATAAAAAAAATCTCTCCCAACAAAAAAATGCCCAGGTCCAGATGGCTTGACAACAGAATTATAACAACCCTTCAAAGAAGAGCTTATACCCATAGTGAAGAAATTATTCCAAATAATTGAGAAGGAAGGAATCTTCCCCAACATATTCTATAATGCAAATATCACCTTGATACCAAAACCAGGAAAAGAACCAACTAAAAAGAGAATTTCAGACCAATTTCACTAGTGTATATAGATACAAAAATTCTCAATAAAATCCTAGCCAATAGATGACAGCTACACATTAAAAAATTTGTTCATCCTGATCAAGCAGGTTTCATCCCAGGGATGCAAGGTTGATTTAACATACACAAGTCTATAAACATAATTGACCATATTTCCAAATGGAAAAAAAAAGACCACATGATCTTCTCAATAGATACAAAGAAAGCATTTGATAAAATTTAGCATCCATTTCTAATTTAAAATTCTGAAGAATATAAGAAATGTGCCACCTGACCAAAGAAATGGCCTGATCGAAGCCATCTATGACAAACACACAGCTAATATTTTAGTGAATGGAGTAAAACTGAAAGTTTTTCCACTTAGAACTGGAACCAGCTAAGATTGTCCTCTATCACCCCTACTATTCACTACTATCATAGAGCTGGAAGTACTTGCCCAAACAATCAGGCAAGGGGAGGATTTAAAGGGCTTCAAAATGGGTGAAGGAGGTGAAACTCTCAGTCTTTGTGGATGATATGATCTTATACTTAGAGAACTCCATATACTCAACCACAAGACTCCTGGAAGTGATCAAAAAATACAGCAATGTTTCAGGATACAAAATCAGTGTCCACAAGTCAGTAGCCATTGTATATGCCAATAACAGCCAAGATGAGAAGCTAATCAAGGACATAATTCCCTTCCCAGTACCTTCAAGGAAAATGAAATACATAGGAATATAACTAACAAAAGAGGTGAAGGCCCTCTATAAAGAAAATTACAAAACCCTAAGGAAAGAAATAGCAGAAGATACTAACAAATGAAAGAACATACCATGCTCATGTCTGGAAAAAATCAACATTGTCAAAATGTCTATACTTCCTAATGCAATCTACAGGTACAATGCAATCCCCAATAAAATCTTTCAAGATTTGGGAAAAATAATTCTTCATTTTGTAGATATTTTATATTTAGCCAAAGCAATTCTTAGTAATAAAAACAAAGCCGGGGATATCACCCTAGCAGACTTTCAGCTATACTGCAAGGATCTAGTGTTCAAAACAACATGGTATTGGTGCAAAAACAGAAACACTGACATTTGGAACCAAGTATAAAACCATGAGATGACATGAACATCTTACAGCCACCTGATCTTTGATAAACCAAAGAACATACATGGAGGAAAGAATCCCTACTCAATAAATGGTGCTGGGAGAACTGGATAACTGCAGGTAAAAGACTGAAACTAAACCCGTACCTCTCACCAATTACAAAAATTGATTCAACGTGGATCAATTGTAAGGCATGAAATAATAAAAAATGTATTGTAAGGCACGAAACAATAAAAATCCTCAAAGAAAGTGTGGGGCAAACACTTGAAGTTATTGGCCTGGAGATAGATTTTATGAAGACGACATCAGCGGCAATTGCATCAACAACAAACATAAACAAATGGGACTTAATTAAATTGAAAAGCTTCTGTATGGTAACCAAAGCAAGTAGACAACCATCAGCTTGGGAAAACATATTTGCATATTATGAATTGGACAAAAGCTTGATAACTAGGATCTACAGAGATCTATAATTAGATCTACTAGGATCTAATCAACACAAAAAAGAGCCAACAATCTCATATATTACTGGGCAAGAGACAAGAATCTTTCTCTAAAGAAGACAGATGAATGGTTAACAAACATATAAAAGCAATGCTCATAATCCCTAATCAACAGAGAAATGCAGATCAAAACTAGTCTGCGGTATCACCTAACCCCACATAAGAGAATGGCCCACATAACAAAGTCTCAAAACTGCAGATGCTGGTGTGGATGTGGAGAGAAGGGAACACTTTTACACTGCTGGTGGGACTGCAAACTAATACGACCTTTTTACAAGGAAGTATGGACAATCCTTAAAGAATTCAAATTAGACCTCCCATTTGATCCTGCAATCCAGGCATCTACCTAGAAGAAGAAAAAACAATTTTATCAAAAGGACATTTGCACTAGATGGTTTATCACAGCTCAATTTACAATCATCGAAATGCGGATCCATTATCATTACTATTCAGGAGGAAGTTTCTCACCTAAAGGCTGATCACCTGTCAATACCACAGAGTGTTCCCCAAAACATACACAAAACCACCAATCCTATCCACAATTTAGCTAATCCTGAAGTAGTTATCTACCTAATTTAGGAAATTAACGTTTACATAGCACCACCAATCCTATCCACAGATCCCATTTCACCAACTCTCCTAACACCATCTTTCTACTTTCTGTTTCAGCATCCACTTGGTGCATCATGTTGTGTTGCTATGTCTCCTCTTTTGGTCTTTAACAGTTTCTTCGTCTTCCCCCATCTTCATGATGTTGACAACTCTAAAGAGTTCAGATCTTTCCCTCTCTAAGTTGTCCCTTAAACAACATCTGTCAGTGTTTCCTCATATCCAGACATGGTCTGAAATATCAGGAAAACCACAGAAATTATGCTGTGGTATTGTCCGTATTTCTCACAAGGTGGTACATGTCATCAAGATAATCCACCACTGGGAATGTTAGCCTTGATCAAGGGGTCACCAGACTTCCCTCGGTAATAATAAATATTTTGTGGGGCGATATCCCAAAACTACATGAATATTTTCTCATGAAACCACCCTCATCAATGTGAGAGCTGCTTCAAGCTGGCTCTTCATAATTTTGGACATGCTCCTACCATTCTGTATAGTACTTCTTTGCTTTCTGACACAAATACATTTTCCAGACTCTTCTTGACCTACCCTAGAATCAACTATCCTTCAGGGAGCCTTTGTTTCCCTTTTAGTAGGAGATGGAATTTATAAACCACAACGTAAGCAGTTGGTATACTTACTGTTGACACGTGATTATCTGCTGTAGGGGTGTGCGTGTGTGTGGACACACATTTTTTTCTATATCTACCTATGTATACAAATGTTCTAAAACCCCTGAGTTTGCATTAATACTTCAGATTCTAGACTGACATTCCAATGCTCTCTTTAATCTTCTTCCTTCCTATATTTATAAATCTCTTATCTGTTGATGACAAACATAATCTTCAATATATTTATTTAATTTCTCAATCTCCTATATCTAACCAACTTACTACCTCCCAGGTTCTCAGTCCTGCTGCCCCCTTCAACCCTGGCACCTGCTACTGCCTCTAAATGGAGGAGAAAGAAGGGGAGGGAAGGAGATGAGGAAGAGTTCATAAAAACCCCCAAAAGAAACTTCTCACATTTAGCCTCAAATCTACTTCTGAGTCTTCTCTTCCATTTCTTAATAAATACGACCACAAGTCACTCACTTACTCAGATCAAAAATATGGGGTTTGTCTCTTTCCCTCAAACTCCATATCTAATCCATCACCAAGTCACATATGCTCTACTTTCAAAATATAACTGATGTCTGCCACTTCTTACCATCTCCAGGGAAATCCCTGAAATCCAAGCTGCCTTTGTCATTCACAAAGACTTCTATAAGTGTCTCCTAAATCATCTCTCTCGCAACCCCCTGGTTCATGCTCCATACAGCAACCAGAATAATATTTTTTTAAATAAATGCAAACAAGCTAACAGTTCTACCCACCTGGAAATCCTCCATGGGCTTTTCTTATACCTAAAATGAATCACAAACTCTTTACCATATCCTATAAGGTCCTCCGATCACTCCTACCCTCTCTGACCTCACCACCTATCACTTATGTCCTGGTTGACCATCACCCAGCCTCACCTCCTACCACTCACCCACTGGTTGACTATCATCCAGCCACTCTGACCTTTCTGTTGTCCATCAGACACTCCAAGCCCAGTTCTGCCTCAAGGCCTCTTGGCCTATTGTTTCCTTTCCTACGCTGCCCTCCATGCCATCATATCAATTAGTTACCTGCTTGAATGTCACCCTCCCTCAAAAGTCTTTCCTGACCACACCATATACCTTCAGCAACACCTTTGCAACCTATTGTCTTCATGTTACTCAACATTATTTGTATAGCTCTATAATGTATTTTATTTACTTGCCACTTCTCTCCTTCCTACACTAGAATATAAATCTTATGGGTATTTTTTCACCATAATATTCCTATTCTTTGTAATAGTGTCTAACACATTGTGGATATTTAATAGATATTTGCTAAATTGACACATTAACAGAAAGGTGTAGGTTAGCCAAATTTTTCGAAAAAGAAATACAGTCATCTCAAGATACGAAGTCACTATAATGCCCAAATAACAAGGTTAATGACCACTAGCAATGTCAAAAGGAGACCAAACTAGAAATGTGCCTTTAATAATAGAATTTATATAATTATAGAATACTGAAACCAAAGACTGATTTATAGCAAGTTAACTGAAAATCTCCCATCTGAACATTATAAAAGGTAAGCATAGAATGTCTCAAGGAAAAAGCCATTCTGGGCTGCCCAAATGATGAATATCTTCATAATAATATAAAGGTAAATCTGGAAGATGTATACAAGATTCAAAAACGCATACTCCAGTGGTTTGTATATGCATCAAGAATGAAAAGCAACCAAACAAAAGACCATCTATGGCTCTTTGTAGCTTTGAAAAAGGAAAAGAAACATAACTGTTACACAAATGAGACAGATTGATGGCATGAGGGAATACTTGACAAAAATAAATGGGACTGCAGGAAACAAGCATAGTGATAGAGAAAAAATGTAACTAAAAGTAAAAATTTCACCAAATAACTATCTGCAGACAATGAAAACAATTCATACAGATATGTAATACATACACTCATATTACCATATATATGGAAAACATATGCTATAAAAACGGGGCTGATAAATTTTCAATCTAAAAACAATGATTAAATGGAAAATACATCAAATCATGGGGGAAAACCAGTTTTAAAATTTTCTCCAATATGTAAAAAATATCACCAGTTTAGACTGAAATAGATATTATAATAAAAATTCATGGTAAATCTTACTATATAAAACTGGATGGTAAACACAAATCCAATAAAGGCCAAAGTGGGAATTATTTGAGAGCAAAGACACCATCTCCATCCTCACCTGATCACCTCTTGCTGTACCATCCAGTTCCTAACAGGTCACAGACTGGTACCATTGCACAGGGTTTGGGGACTACAGATTTAAAGGGTACAGGAGGATGTACAGAGATTAAAAGCAAATATATAAAGGATGTGAGCATCTGAGGATTTTGATATCCTTGAGAGAGGATACTAATTTTAAGTCCTTGATAAAATTTGAATTGTATTTAAGGGACAAAACTGCCTAGTATAAATTCTTACATTAAAATTAATAACTTTTTACTGGCTAAAGAATAGGGAGTTAGGGAATTCCAGGCAGAAGAAACCTTTCACAAAGCAAGTGAAACAGGAGATAATCGGACATTTGTAGGAAGTTATTTGGAAGATGAACTCTAAATATGGCTTCCAAGTTGATACACCTATCCAAAAGCATCCCTTCAGGAGAAATGGGACTCTAAGAGAAAAAGAGATGACAGGAACTAACATTGAGCTAATACCAGGGTAGAGGGCTTAGCAATCAGGAGAATAGTTACAGTCAGCACTTAATAAAACAAATTTTCCTAGTTGGCAGTCCTAAATTCAATTCTACTTAACAAGGTTGATGGTGCTAGGAGATACTACCAAATTAAGATCTGAACTTAACTGGACTCTATAAGTCCATGCTTATAGACGTCTTATGTAGTGAATACACTATGCCATCAACCTCTAAGAAGACAAGGGAGATGCTGAGTCAAAACAAGCTTAGGAGAAAATAGGCTTTTCCCCAAATGCAAGTGAGTAAACTACTCAATACATATCTGCCTAATAAAGAAGGTACAAGCGTAGGAAATGACTCACTTCTCCCAGAATACACTCCCGGTGGCTTGAATACTTCTAGAGAAGCCCATCATTACTTATAAAAGTACCAGTGGGAAAATGGTTCTAAGACTCTCTCAAGGATACCAAAATCCTCAGATGCTCACATCCTTTATATATTTGCTTTTAATCTCTGTACATCCTCCTGGACCCTTTAAATCTATAGTCCCCAAACCCTGGGCTGTGCAATGGTACCACTCTGTGACCTGTTAGGAACTGGGTGGTACAACAAGAAGTGAGCAGGTGAATGAAGCTTCATCTGTATTTACAGCCACTCCCCATCACTCACATCATAGCCCAGCAATGCCTCCTGTCAGATCAGCCACAGAATTAGATTCTCATAATAGCACACACACTACTATAGATTGCATGTGGGAGGGATCTAGCTCAGGGCTCACACTGATTCTGCATTATGGTAAGTTATATAATTATTTTGTTATACACGGTGGGCATAAAATTTGTGTGCAATTTACTATGTTAAACTATTTTAAATTGTAGATGAACTTTATTTCCACCTTGTATGTTACAAGTAATAATTACACAATAAAAGTAATATGCTTAATCATCCCAAAATCATCATTCCCACCCCAAGTCTGTGAAAAAATTGTCTTCTATGAAACTAGTCCCTAGTGCTGAAAGGATTGGGAATCTCTGCTTTAAATCATCTCTATATTATGTATAATATCTAAAACAATGTAAATGCTATGTAAATATGGTAGAACCTCCGTAAGTTGACCACCCAAGGGAGTGTAAGAAACTGGTCTACATAGGAAGTGGTCAACATAAGGAACTAGGCCTACTGTACTGATACATACATATGATGCATATGTGGTCTATGAAAATTAGGTCAACTTGGTTAATAACAAGAAGGCAGTCAACTATGGAAGTTCTACTATAGTTGTTATACCATATTTTCTTATTTTTATTTTTTTAATATTTTCAATCCACAGTTAGTTGAGTCCTTGTATGCAGAACCCAAGATACAGAAGGCCCATTGTAATTCCAATCTCTTGTACCAGCTATACGTGAACTTCATTTCTGTTCCTAAGCAGCTGTGTCTAGAGAAAAATATGCAACAGTACTGACTGGTCTTCCTCTGAACTCACGATCACAAATCTCAGAAAGGTCCTTCTTTTGGCCTGGCAACCACACTTGTCTGGTCCATTCACTCTCCCACTCTCCTAGATGCCTATTTCATACTGCTTAAACCTTAAACCTCCCGCATCTCCTCCCTCTTCCTTACTTTCAGCTGATGACCTTGTTGCCATTTCTCTGGGAAAGCAAATACAAACAGAAGAGCTCCTGCACCTCCTTATCTACGCATCTGCATAAATGTCTCCACACCTGTATACTCCACATTCTCTTCCTATTGATATAGATAAATGGCCATGCTCCAATCCAAGTCCAAAACCTGCACCTGGACACTAGATCAAGAAAATAATTATAGCAATTCTCTCTCTCTCCATCATTAACTTTTCCCTCTCCACTGGACTTTCCCCCCCTCTTCCCACAAATACTCTCCGCATTATATTTGTAAAAGCCTTTCCTGAAGCCCCTCACTCCCTCCCCACTGGTATCATACCTTCTCTCTATCCTCTTTTAAAATAATCTCCATGTAAGTACTGTCTTCACAATTTCCCATTTCACTCTTCCCATGCTTCTTGAACCCACTCCAGGTAGGTCTTCATCAGTGTCACCAACAACATTCACAAGGCTGAATCCAGTGCTCAGGTGTCAGGCCTCCTCTCACAAACTCATCTGGCACAGCTGACCTGCTTTCCTCTCCAGGCTTCCAGAATACCATATGCTCCTCCTACAGCTCTGGCATCCCCCCAACCCCCCTACCATGGCACTCACCTTTGCTTGTTCCTCTTTACTGCTCAGATCTCTAGATGTTAGCAAATCTCAGTGTCCAGTTCAAAAATACTTTTTCTCTTTTCACTCTACATTTACTCCCTTGGTGTTCTCATCCACTCCTGTGGTTCTGAAACCTTTAGTTAGACTGATGACCCTTCAATTGTTTTGCTAATCTGGATCTCTACAGAATGTAACTTCAGATTTATACATCCAAGTGTTTATTTGACAACTCTACATGGGTATCTAACAGACACCTTAAAATGAACATATTTAAAACTAGGCTCCTGACAGTCACCCTCAAACGTGCCACTCTCACTTTGTAGAAACAGTTTCTCAGGTCAAAAATGTTGAAGTCATCCGTAGCTCCATTCTGTTTCTTCTTTCTTTTATGGGCGTGTATGTGCACATATGCACACCTATACATACACACTCTCTCTCCGTATCTAATTTGTCAGTAAAGTCTATCAGCACAACCTTTGAATTATCCCCAAATCCTACACTTCTCACCATCTCTATTGCTCTGACACCACTTGATCCAATTATCTCATCATCTTTTGTTTGGTTTATTTAAATAGCCTCTTAACTGATTACCCTGCTTTCATCCTTGCCCCATTCATATTGCTCTCAACACAGCAAAGAGGAGTAATTTTGTTCAAATGTAAGTAGAATTTTGTCATTTCTACCTTGACTCAAAATCCTCTAATGATTTGTCATCTTATTCCAAATGATGCTTTAGAAGATCCTACATGAACTGTTGCCCCTGACTTCACCTCCCATATCTCAAGCAATTAACATTGCTTTTTCTTCTTTCTGGGAAGTTCTTGCCCTATATATCCACTTAGTTCACTCTTTTCCTTCCTGCAGTTCTTTGGTTGAATGTCAACTTCTCAGGCAGCATTTGCTGAATGAATGAATGAATGCATGCATGAATCAATGCTGTCAATAAATAAAGCTAATGTGCTGACTCAGGCTTGTAATCCCCAAGATGGAACCACAGGCCCCAGGAACAAAAATCAGACTCAAAGGAGAAGGTACAAACATCAAGCCATTAGCTGACAGCAGAGGATATACCCACAGTCATAGTAATATTTTTGTCACGTAAGAAAATAAAAAACCTGAATGTCCAGCCACAGGACTGCTTGGTAAGATGAAATTTGAACAAAGAGACTTAAATTATCTAGTAAAATATAAAAAAAAATAATAATAATCATCCCAGTTACACTGTAGAATTGCTGCTCAAAATGTGACCTCAAATTGCTGTCATTCCGAACACTCTTACTGGTCCCTGAGAAAATAAGAACACAAATTAAAAGAAGGTACTTAAAAACTTTACAGCAATTTGACTTTGTTATGACGTATCAGTGAGTTAATCCTCTTGACCAGTTTGGGTCCCACATGGTAAGAGTTGTATAGTAGTTATGTGCAGAATGACTATTAGTAACTTAAAAAAAAAAAAAAACCTAGTCTTCACCACAGATAGTTTGAGGAGCACTACTATAAAGTATATGTTTTCAGTGGCCAAAATACAAGCATCTAGCTACTTACCTACCAGGCATACCAGATAGTACTTCCCTCTTTACATATGTAGAAAAATTTTAATTCTCACTTATCTTTATTTTTTTAATTTGAATGTCTGTTCAACTTTTCTTTCACAACATAGAGCCATACCAGATTACAATTTGGAAATTTTAAGGTTTTCTGCTTTTTAACTGACAACACTGATAGGTTTACTTCTGCTTGGTGACTACTTTATGGTCTTCATAGAGATAAATAATTCCTGACTTTGGTATATCGAATCTACTAAACTTTTTTCATAGAGCTTCCTGACATCAAAGTTTCCATTATAACATTATAATTTTTTTCCCTACCCCTAGGTCCTCTGAATGTCCCCATAATAGTTATCGTAATCTCTTGTAATAATTTGTCTAATTATTTGCTTCTCTATCAGACTATAATATCCCTTAGAATGGGTAATATGTCTGAATTGATTTATCCCAATATCAAGAATAGTTCCTGGCTCATAACAGCTATTCAATAAACATTTAGTTTCTAGCTTGATAAAAAGAAGTTTTACGTTGCTGAAAAAAAAGTGTGACTGATTGTTGACAAGAGGCACAGGCTACTTAATACTTAACATTAATATTAGTTAATTCTGATTTCTAACAGTTATAAGTTTTTCCCTTATCCAGGATAGTGGGAATCTCAGACCTCCCCATCCTGCACTCATTTTGGTACACTATGTCCTATGAGAAATTGTATATGCTGGTACAGAAGCACACACTACATATTGTAGGGGATAAAAGTGGTTAAGGGTCAAAAAAACACTCCCTACAGGAGTCTTAAGGGTCTCAGCTAAACCCTGAAAGATTAGTAGCTATTTGACAAACAGGGCTAGAAGAAGGGTCACTTTCATTTACTAATGCAACACTAACCTACTCTGTACTAAATACATCAGCATGCTCTTGCTGGACCTATGGCAAACTATCTTGGAAATGTACACCCTATGTCTGTCCGTCTCACGCCCCACTGGATTAGAAGCTCTGTGGCAGCACAGACCTCTCTAAGATTCAGTATCTAGCACACTTTCCTGCACACAGAAGACAGCTGTAACTGGAGAAAAAAATAAACCTTTTTATGATTTACAATGTTTTTGCATTGGCTACTTATCAATTATGTCATTCAGGTCAATTGCATACAGTGTTTTTCAGAAGATTTCACTCTCCAAGTTTGATGAAAAACATACAAATATTGTCATTTCTAATTCAACCATTACACATACTTAGATTTTCCTTTATTTAATCCTGAGCTATGTCACCTATCTCATGATACAAATGCTAAAGGTTTACCAATTTACCACTTTGTATTAAATTATAAATTTGCCTTGAAGAAGGTTTTTATAAAACTATTACTCAAGTCCTGTAATTAAATAAGTCAAACTAGCCCTTAGGGACCTCTTACTTTGAAATAAAATTTACGAGCCAAAGAGTGCCTGTAACCTTTACTGAAATCATGTCTAAAATGCTACTGTGAATGTAGCAAACTAATCAGATCTCCATAGAAAAATCTGGTCCCACTCATTGATGTATTTGTGAATTTCGCCCCCCACCAAATGGATTAATATGGAAATGATTTTAAAATAAGACTATGTTTTTTTTAACAGATACTGTGAACCTTAAAGCTGGAACTCTATCATGATTCAGAATAGCATTTCAGCAGATAAGGATAGCACCTCCCATGTCTGTCAACTGTTCCTACAGCCTCTCACAGTTTTGAAGATGATGGGAAATAAGTCTTTCAAAGGTCAGCTTTGGTGGTCCCAATCATCAATCACTGGTTTAATAAACATCTCATGGCTCATTCTATGAGCCAGGCCCCATAACAAGTTCTGGCAGCGCCCAATATAATCAAGACACAGTCCCTGCATACAAGGAGTTCCCAAGTATTTATTTTATGCCACATGTGTAAATTATCTCCTTAAAAACTATAAACTTATATGTAAACATGTGTGCATAAATATTTAGCAGGAAGATTACCCAGCTTAGTTTAAGCTGTGTCTGAAGATTCCCTCACATTGTCTCTATCCATGAATAGCCATGGGGGTAGGGAATTGGATCAGAATGAAAAACCAGAATTTTCCTTCTCCTTATGACTCTGACATGCTAAGGGATCTTGATAAAAATCACTGCAGATTTCTGAACTTTAACTCTTTATATGCAAATATAAAAAGCAATTCTTTCTAACCTGAAGGCTACTATCTGAATAGTATGCAAAGCACCAAAAGTCTGACACAGGAAGAATGTACATCACTCTTGTTGGCATCTCAGCCTCGAAAGAGAAATTTACAATAATACATACATAAAAATATAATAAAACCAAAAGATAACACTGCTAATGAAGGAGTTAATACAGGAGCCATCTTAAAGCTTATACTCTAAAATGATAAAAATAATGGGAAGTCAGTATTTAAGATGACTCACATTAAGAAAGCGCTTGATGATGGCACAGACCGTCTATCCTATGATGTCCTGTTGCAGGCAGAATAGGGACAAAAGACCCCACTCTTGGCAAGGGAAAACACCCCAGAAAAGGGGAAAAATTATAAAATAAGCCGAATGATTTGGAACAAAGAAAAATTAGCTAGTTTGCCTTTAAACTAGCTGCACAAAATTTTTTTTTTTTTTTTTGCAGTTTCTGGCTGGAGCTAGGTTTGAACCCACCACCTCTGGGATATGGGGCCGGCACCACCCTACTCCTTTGAGCCACAGGCACTGCCCCTGCGCTAAATTTTTTATTTGAGCAAGTTTCCTGCTTTTTGCTGGGTCTGTGAACACTCTGAGGAATAATGGCCATAGAAGAGGCTACAGCAAAGCCTGGAAAGATACATTAACTAGGCCATTCCTGCCCAGTAAACAGACAAAGCAGATACCCATTGTGGAGATTTGCTTTTTTTTGCTGTTGAGATGTTTGAATTCCCTATATGTTAAGAATATTAATCCATTGTCAGAATTTGCAAATATTGTCTCCTATCTGGAGATTGTCTTTATACTCTGTTGTTTATTCGTTTGCTGAGCTCAGAAGCTTTTTAGTTTGATATAATCACATTTGTTTATTTTTTGCAATTGTTGCTTGTGCTTTTGAGGTTTTATTCACAAAGTCATTTCCCAGATAAACATCCTGAAGCAAAAGGCTCACACTTTAAGAATTTTTAATATACATTACTAGTTTTATCTTCAGAAAGAGTACAAAATAAGTTATTCACCCTTCAGGATCTATTTTCCTACCTCCTACCAACACTGGGTATGCTGTATAAGCTCATCTGATTTTGTAGGCAAACAAATCTAAAATTTAAATATATTACTAAAATACTTTGGAAAATAGTATTTTGACAAGAAAGGGCTTAAAACAGTTACTTAATTTGGTTCCTTAAGTACCCCCAGTAAGTTTTTCTATCAAAAATAGGTCACATTAAAAAAAAAAAAAGCCTAACAAATTAAATACATTAGACTAAGAAAAAAATATTTAGTCAGTGAGAACTAGCTAAAGATAGAACAATAAGGAATTTGTTTTCTGGAAAGAGCAATTCCAAATGCAGTGAGGTGCTAGAATTGTCTCATGTAATGGTCACCTACAAGAAGAAATGAATAGGGAATTCCCTAAATATGCTGGGAAAAGGAAGCATTTGGTTTCAAGCCTAATAATAGATGATACAACATAGAAAAGCTAAGAGGCTTATCAGCATAGCTTGCAGGTGACACATTTAAGATAATAATTCAACCTTATTCTAGGGATGACAGGCTCTGAACTATAAGTAACTATAAGTCATGAAAAGTGATGCATGGAGACTAAGTTGTTATGGGCTATTTCCTAATGAATCAAGCTCAGTAAAATTCTGCAAAAAGCAATAAAAAATGTTGAGAATCACTAGGAACAATATTAGAAACAAACAAACAAAAAAAACTACTTGACTGCTTCTATAGAATCAAGACAGATCTCTAATGCTATACAGAATTTACGTAACTCAAAAAGAGAGGAAACATACCAAACAAAAATAAGCCAAAATAAGATGATATAAGAGTTTCAAAGAAACTGGGCAAAAATGAAATTTTTATATAATGTGAACAAATGTGAATTATGGTGCACTTCTATAAATCCTAAACATGTAGTTTACTGACTATGACAGCAATAAACTTCTTCTTATTCTTTAAGAAGATTTAAAAAATAAGTTCTTTCTAGAAGTGGTTCAGACTCAAATTGTAACTAGGCTCAGTAAGAGTTTTATGCATTGGTGAATGATGCATATAATATAGGCTATGGACAATAATCAGAACAATTTTTGTATAACTCTAATCCTCTCAGATGACACAATAAAAGGAAGATACACTTCTCTTCCTCCCCTACTCCCTCTACCCAAAAATATCAGGATCTGGTTGTCAACATCAGAAAACTAACACAGATGATCTAACCCAAAGTGGTACTTCATAGCTCCTTAAATCAGTCCTTTTTCATGCCCCCAAATTATGAGTAATGAAGTCCATTATACTTAATGAATTCTTCAGAAAGAAAGTGTTTTCTTTGAAAGATTTTTGTTATCAATTTCTTTTAAAGTAAAAATGTCTAATACTGGATATCTTTCAGACTGTTGCCAGAAAATAAAATTTCTTTACACTAGGCTTCAACAAACTTTTCCAAATTATCATTTATACAAACACATAACAATTCATCTAAAAGACTATTACACCCTAATTAATGTATTTTTAGAACACTTTGTGAAACTATTTTTAGTAACACACTAGAAAATGAACTCCTGAAGAGGTTGTGGAAGCTTTACAAATACTTCATTTAGGAATTAGGAGAATAATTTCATTAAAGATTTGGCAATTATTTCTTAATGTATACAACAACCATTTAAGAATAGTACTTAAAAATTACTTTCCATTATTAGCCTGTGGCAAATATATTTGAATTATGAAAGTTAGGTTTTGGTTTAAAGAATACAAAAAGCAACACCCAGCAGGGTGGTGTGACATAGGTAGCTTTCATTCAAGAGAGGTGTAAGTTAATACATACAGGTTCTTTCATGAATATAGTGTCACCTAGATGACCCAATAAACCAAATAGAAAAACTTTAACAGTTTTCTTTTCTCTCTTCTTTTGCATTCATTATCTAGAAACACAGTTGCTCAAGGATACCAGAAGGCCCAGAGACTACAAATAGCCACATGACCCCTGCCCAATGCCAGAGGCCCAGACTTGTGCATAGCTGGTGCAGACCAGAACAGGCGACCTCCACTTATCTCTACCTTAGTATGTCATTATAACACTAAAAATCACTCCCCCAAGTGAGAATTGCTACCATTTTCTATATATGGGATATATGAATAATTTACATGGACTGCATCTGTACATCTGAAATTCTACCTTGTACATGCTTACATTCCTTTTCCATCCCATATCTTCCTCCCATATCATCTCTTGCTAGAGGAGAAATTGTCTTTAGAACACAAGTTTACCCTTCTCCATTCTGAATGCCTTACCAATTGGGTGTTCTTTCTTTGTGGCTGACATAAAGCAGGGAAAGAACATAATTTTTTCCTAACAATAGTATATACAAAGTTTGACAGTGAAGTTCGCGAACTCATCACAAAAAAGTGTTCCATACCTCATTGCTGAATATCACTATAGTCACCTTCGAAGTACTCCACTCGGACATCTGGTGACCTTAGTGATATTCAGCAATGAAAGTATGAAACACTTTCTCTAGGATGAGTTCATGAACTTCATTGTCAGACCTCATACAGTAAGTCTCACAGGCATTCCAGAAAGTGAGTTCTAAAATGCTTTGAAAAGTAGAATAGGCACTGGCATTGGTGTGGAGCTTCCCAAGAGTAGTACCTCAAAGGTGACCATAGTGATACTCGGCAATGAAGTATACAGCACGTTTTCTAGGATGAGTTCATGAACTTAATTGTCCAACTTCATATGCATATTACAAACATATAGTATATATACTACATATGTACAGGTTTATATATGTGTGTATATCTATTTCTTGCATATATAATACACATTATGTTATGTACATACACACAAAAAAAATTGAGAAAGGTGGTCTTATTCTTTCACGTAGGCTGCAGTACAGTGGCACCCAACATAACTCACTGTAGTTTCAAACTATTGGGCTCAAACAAATTTCCTACCTCAAGCTCTTAAGTAGCTGGGACTACAGGCTCATGCCACCATACTTGCCTAATTATTTTATTTCTTGCAGAGACAGGGTTTCTGTTGCCCAGGCTGGTCTCAAACTCTTGGGGTCAAGCAATCCTCCCACTTTAACCTCCCAAAGTGCTGAGATACAGGCATTAGCCCCCATATCCAACCCAAATCTCTATTTTTAAGGTGTAGAATTAAAGAATAAGAACAAAGGGTGGGAATTCTAAAGTTTTCTCATATTTTTTTTTCAATTAGTTCTCATTTGAGGCATTTAAGCACAAAATAAAAATTAGTAATGAAATAATGACATGTACAGAAAGCCCTTCTAATTATACTACATGAACATTTGAAAAAGGTCAAAACTGAAAAACTTCAGCTAAATCTCTTCTACATAGTGAAGAATATTTTTCATTAGTTTTGTTTCAATCTCCAAAAACTGATCAAAATAAGGTGATTTATGTCTTTGAGACTGTATCTCCAAGATTTTTTAATAATGCACTTGTAATTTCAGCAGTAAAATCAAGGGAACTAAAAAACAGTGCAAAATGTACAGAGCAAAATTCACATCAACATTTCTCTTTGGATAGCCTGTTTATTTAATTGTGAAATGACTTCTAAATCCTAAACCAAGAAAGTTACTTGTTCTTTTAGTTCTAAATTTTAGAGGACAAGAAAAGTCTATGTATTTCTTTAGAGAGTAATTTAGATTACAGAGGCCACTTGATTTTATCAAAAATACACCTCTATGAATAAATTATGGAGAATACTATGTGTTCTTAAATGAAATCATTCCTGAAATTATAGAATTTTAAATTATATAGTGTTAGCCCTAACATTATCATATCACTGCTATTAAAATAAATAATGAAATAAAAAATTATTAAGGGCCTTGTAAACATGGCTTATGGGTAATTTCATAATAATATTATGAATATAATATTATAATATAATATATTATGAAAATAATGAAAATTCTGAAATATTTTCATAATATTTTGGAATAAAAAATAATTATTATTATTAAGGGCCTTGTAACCATGGGCCTATGGGTAATAATTATTAAAGGCCTTGCACCTGTGGACCTATGCAATTCATAAAGATGCAATTTTTGCCCACCAGGGTTTTGCTGGCTCAGAGTTATCTCTCTTATTGAATTCAATATAGATGTAACCTAAAAAAAAAAATGAATTTTCTTCTTTTCCTAAAATACAGGACTGTTTCCTTTTAGGGACCTTTTCTCAGCATGATCACAGAGGTTAAGCATCAGCGCTTAGTCACAGCCCTGCTCACCTTTAGGAGATTGCTCAGTGTGAGTAGAAGGAAAAGTTACTGCACTTCAAGGCCTGGTCTCCTCCCTTCTGCCCCAGAAACAACAGTGTCAAAGGCAACTACAAAGCCTGATAATGCCTCATTATGAAAATTCTTTATTCAACAGAGAAAAGGGCCTAAGGAATTACTGTTCTGATTAACATTAGAAATACTACCTTTGCTCTTTACATTTAAAATAAATAACTTTATGTATATCTATATGAAAAGACAGGTAAAGCAGACAGTGCTACTCAGTGAGGCCAAGATCCATTCTCTTATGTCTCATTATTAATATAAGTACTGATTTTTAGCTGGGCACAAACACTGTACCTTGTTCCACGAGCCTAGAGTCCTGACTAAAGAGATAAGGTATAAGTACAGTATGGCAATTTCTGAAAACCTCCTTACAAAACAGCTAAGCATATGTTTGCTCTCCCATACCTACCCCTGCCCCCCGTTTTCCTTACTTAACTCTCCTCTTTCCTGCATGCTGAAATACATGGTAGTTGAGCTAGGGCATCCATCTAGGACAATGAAGAGACATACTATGTGGTCAACAGAGCAATGAATTACATGGAGCCTGAGTCCTAATGATTATGGAACTACCACACTTTCCTTGTGGTATCTATCCATCTATCTAACTACCTCTCTAAATTTATGAGAGAAATAAATTTTTCCCTTGTTTAAGCCACATGGATTTTCTGTCAAAAGCAAAGTTAAATGTGACATACAAATTATCTATAAATATATTTAAGTGTAAACATATACATTTTCCTTATTTCATTGATGGTACAAATTAACACATAGAGAAGTTTATATACAATTAACAAATATACGCAAGAAACAAGGACAACTTATACAATAGCTTGTACTTCTATTATAAAATGAAGAAATGTCCAATGTAAATCTCCTACAACCACACATAACAAAAGAAAATCATACTCAGAATTTAGACTAAAACCATACAAACTCCATCAGATAAAGAGTCCACAGATATTTGCTCAGATACACTAACATGCTACCTTGTCCTTCTCCTCTTCCCTTATTTTTAAAATTCTGTTTTCTTTATATTGTTTGCCATACCTTTATCTCATGGCCACAAGAGTGTTATGTCTTCCTTAACTTGTCCCTTTTATGATGTCTTCCACTGTTTTAAGGTCTAGAAATACCATCCAGAAAGCTGATAAATATTTACATCTACAATTTCCCTAAATTGTAGAATACTGTCTGGAATTGTATTAACTTTGTAAATCAATGTGGGAATAAATGCCATCTGAAAAATAGTCTTCCTATACATAGACGATTTCCTTATTCAAATCTTTGTCATTTTTAGTTTCTCTTACTAAAAACTTTTACCATCTTCCTAGACTCAGGTTCCTTCACCTCTAAAACAAGAATAGTCGTAAGTCCCACCACACAGGATTATTGGGAGAATTTTATGAGTTAAAACATGTGAAAGACTAAGCCTAGCATGACACAGACTAAAAATTCAATAAATGTTGACTGCTATTATTTGCATTAATATAATTACTGGAAAGCAACCTCATAAGGGTTTAAGACTCTCAAAAATGTTTCTAACCCAGTCATCTAACTTCTGGGTTGTACTCTAAGAAAATAACACAAAACACATGGAAAGGTTATGCATGCTTATTTAATAGTAATATGATTTATAATTTTTCCAAAGTAGAAATAACCAAAATTTCTAAGAATAGGTGAATGTCAAATCTCATTATAATCACACAGCTCTTAAAATGACAAAATATAATTTTAACAAAAAATGAAAATATTTCATGTGATATTTGAGTGGAAAAAGCAGCTACAAAATTATATTCACCCCAAATCTTAACTACTTATACAAAAAGTATAAAAATATAATAAAAAGATAGGAAGAAAATAATACATTAAAAGTGGTTGCTTCAAACAATGAAAATAAAAAAGAGGGCTAAAAACCTTAATAAACACCTCACCAGTTGGGCACGGTGGCTCACGCCTGTGATCCCAACACTGTGGGAGACTGAGGAGGGAGAATTGCTTGACCTCAGGAGTTCTAGACTCGCCTGAGCAACAGTGAGACCCCAACTCATGAAAAAAAATGGAAAAACCCAGCCGGGCACCATGGTGAGGGCCTGTAATCCCAGCGGCTTCCAGAGTCTGAGGTTGGGATGAGCTACCACACCCACTGCCCTCTGCTCAGGGGCATAGGGTGGGACCCTGTCTCAACAACAACAACAACAACAACAAAAAAAAAAAGTAAAGAAATAAAAAATAAGCAACGAAATAAAATTAAAAAGCCAAATAAATAAAATTAAATTAAAAAAACAAAAAAATAAAAAATAAACACCTCGCCAAAGATATATAGATGGAAAATAAGTACATGAAAAGATGCTCCACATTATATATATAAACACTGACAATACTAAATGCTAGGGAGGATGTAAAGCAACAGGAACTCTCACATACTGCTGGTAGGAAAGTAAAATGGCATGGCTACTTTGGAAAAATGATTTGATAGTTTCTTAAAAAATAAGACATACTTTTACTGTGATCTAGCAATCATGCTCCCTGGTATTTATCCAAATGAGTTTAAAACTTCTACACACAAAAACTTGCACACACATGTTTATGGCAGCTTTATTTCATAATTGCCAAACCTTGCAAGCAACCAAGATATTCTTCAGTACGTGACTAAACTTTGGTACACTCAGACAGCAGAGTATTATCCAGCTGAAAAGAGCTATAAAAACACATGGAGGAAACTTAAATGCATGCCACTAAGTGAAAGAGACCAGCCTGAAAGTCTGTACACTGCATGATTTCAACTACAGTACATTCTGGAAAAGACAAAACTATGGAAACAACAAAAAGACCAGTAGTTGCCAGGAATTAGGAGGGAAGGAAGAGATAACTAGGCAAAGCACAGAGAATTTGTTGAGCAACTAAACTACTCTGTAGAACACTATCATGGTCAATACATTCCTTATAAATTCATCCAAATCTACAGAATATACACACCAAAAGTGAATTATAAAGTAACTATGAACCTTGGATGATAATGATGTGTCAATATCGGCTCATCAGTTGTAACACATATACCACTCAGGCAGCAGATGTTGATAATAGGGGTGGCTGTGTATGTGTGGGAAGGGAAGTATATGGGAAACCAGTGTATCTTCCACTCAAATTTGCTGTGAATCTAAAAAAAAAGAGTTAAAAAAAAAGAATTATTGCCTAATAGTAAAATTATGGTTATTTATATTTGTCTTTAAACCTTTTATGCTTTACTAATTTTCTCCAATAAACTTAGTTACATAATAAAGAATTTTTTAAAAATAATTGCTGAATACTGCCACTTAACACAATTACCAGGAACACACTGGATTAGATAGTTAGAGGGTTCCACAATGTTAAGAAAACAGGAATAACTGCTAAATAAACATTCTGACAAGCCACTTAACAGAGGTCTGACAATTTGATTAGCAAATTTTACTAATTTATTGTTCATTAAACAGGAAAATTTTAATATGAAGAACTAAAGTAAAATTACCAAAATAATCTACTTATTGAACTTTAAATAATTGCAGCTTCAAAAAATTGGTTATTTTCAACTACAGCTTTATTTAAAGTCCTTAAGCCTGAAATAAATGAAAAATCTCAGAACATGAATATAATATTGCTCTGCATCTAAAAAGAAAGAAAAAATCTAAATATAATATAGTATTCAGAATATACCAAATTATGTTGTAAATGCCCAAAAAGAGAAAAAGAAAATTCTAAATCACCTTATTACATTAGCAGACAGCCTGTGGTTTACTTCAATAGACACAAGTATGGCCTATACTTAGTCCTGACTCCTCTTTCTTAAGACTATGGAATCCTGCTTACTCTACCCTCAAAGACCTCCCTGCTATCCTGGCTCCAAGTCACTGCCCAACCAACCCCCCTCCCCTTTCCTAGCCCTATTTTCTTAGGGACCTACTTGGCCACTAAGCATGAAAATAAAGAAAAATCTTAAATCCTTTTAAGGAAAATTCTGGGCACCTTGAGTAAGTGGGCAACCTGATAATCAAGAAAATAGTAGTAACAATAGTTCTTTAGGTAAGCCATAGTCACAAGTATTTTAGTTCTTCATGTAAAAAGATTATCATCTTGATATGTTCTTGATTTGCTTTTCAGAAACTCCTTCCAGATGGAAAATGGAGGTAAGGAGGAACTGAGGAATTGAACTCTGTTCTATATTTCTCCCCAAGGGGCCTAGATAGAATGACACCCACCTTAATATCCTTTTTATCTAATCAAAGAATCTCTGAATCCATCTGCAACTCCCTGCCTTCAAGATACCCTGGCTTATGGGGCCACATCAATGTATAACCCTCCATGTACTGGTTTATAATTTTGCCTAAAACTTCTACTTTCCTGAAATGAACCCCTGCCTTTAAAAAGCCTTACTTGTAAGCTGTAAGGGAGTTTAGTTCTTAAACATTAGCTACATGTTCTCCCGGTATGGTGCTATGTAATAAAAATGCCTCTCTCTCCCACGGCCAACTCTGGGTGTCAGTGTCTGCCTTTGCTGCACTGGGCAAAAAGACCCCAGTTTGGTTCAATAACAACCCTACATTCCTTAACAGAGAGATCTTTTTCTGTTGGATCATGTCATTGCTGCTTCTGATGGCTTCCCAGTTCACTCAAAGTAAAAACAGAGATCTTTACAAAAGCACTGATTGCCAAACCCTTGATTATCTGTCTAGCCTACCTTTCTACTCCTGACCCCAGTCTGACTCCAGCTCAAGGCCCCAGAACTCAGTGAACCATTCCCCTGTTGGGCCTTTGCACCTGCCGAACACTCTTTCCCCAGTAACTGCATTGTTCACCCCTCATTCTCTCAAGTGAAGAGTATCCATCCATGAAGCATCACTCCACCACCCTAGTTAAAGCAGCAGAACATTCACTCCATCACTTTTCCTCTACTCTTAATATTTTATACTATACAATTTTTTATGTTTACTATTTATCCTATTTTGATGAATGATGATGTTAGTAACATTTGTGTACATGTCTTTTCATTTTTCTTGGGTGCATAGCTAGGAATGGAATTGCTAGTTCATATAGTAATTATTAATATAATCTTCAATATTTTAAGGAAACTGCAAAACTGTTTTCCAAAGTAGTTGTACCATTTTACATTTGTACCAGCAATGTATAAAACATTGTTTTTTTCTTTTGTTGCTTGTGCTTTTATTTTAGTAGCTAAGAAACTATTGCATAAACCAAGGTCATGAAAATTTACTACAAGTTTTTCCCCAAGGATTTTATAATTTCAGCTATAATGCACTTGAAATTAATTTTTGTGCACAGTGTGAGACAGGGATCCAAACAGTTTTTTCTTGTAAATATCCATTTGTTCCAGCACAATTTGCTGAAAAGACTTTTCTTACCCAATTTAATTGACTTAGCCCTCTTAAGAAAATTGACTGCAAATGTAAAGGTTCATTTCTGGTCTCTCAATTCCATTCTACTGATGTGTATGTCCTTTATGTCAGTACTATGGTGTCTTAACTACTGGAGTTTTAAAATAAGTTTGAAATTGGGAAGTGTGAATCCTCTAACTTTGATCTTTTTCAACACAGTTTGATTATTCAGGGTCTCTTGCATTACTACAATGTAATTTTAAGATCAGCCTGTGAAATTCTACAACAATCAAATCCAACTGGAAATTTGATATGAAGTATGAGTAAAATGCAGATTAATATTAGGATTAATACTGTTTTAACAATATTAAGTCTTCCAACCCATAATTATATCATGTCTTTCAATTCATTTTGATATTCTTTTACTTTAACAATGTTTTATAATTTTCAGTGTTAGTCTTCCACTTTTTAAGAGATTTATCCTCTTTTTTTTGAGACAGAGTCTCACCATGTTGCCCTTGGTAGAGTGCCATGGCGTTACAGCTCATAGCAACCTCAAACTCTTAGGCTTAAGTGATTCTCTTGCCTCAGCCTCCCAAGTAGCTGGGACTAAAGGCACCCACCACAACACCCAGCTATTTTTTTTCCTTCTAGCTGTCATTGTTGTTTAGCTGGCCCGGGCCGGGCTCGAACTCGCCAGCCTTGGTGCATGTGGCTGGAGTCCTACACATTGAGCTATGGGTGCCGAGCCAAGAAATTTACTCTTAATAATATTCTTTTTCATACCATCCTAAATGCAGCTGTTTTCTTGATTGATTTTTTTGGATCATTCTTTGTACTGTGTTTGACAAAATTCAATCCCATCATTAAAAATGAATCATTTTGAAATATTATGAATGCCATGAACAAAATAATCCAATTGTTCCAACTAGAGTGGCTGGAAGTCCTGAGTCTTAATGAGTATCTTCTCACTCATTCTTTTTCTGTGAAGCTAATAAATTCTTAAGAACCTTGAAATTATGTATAATTTAAATATTTTGTGATAATACTCGCCATTTGCAGAGGAGGACAAGATTGCAGCAAGCATACCAATATCTTCTTGTAATTTTAATTAAATGAAATACAAAACATTAGATAACACAATGGCATAATTATCCAGCCCACTGTGCTGAACATAATACATAATATTAATAATAATATCATCTATTTAGGTAATTCTAACTCTAAGAACAAAATATTTTACAAACAATCTCTATACTATCAAACTGATTTGGATCAAAATTTAGCATCTTCATCTCAGTTTAACGGGCAGAATTATATTATATAATAAGTATATAGTTTGCTCAAGGTAATTCATAAAAATCAAAAGCTGGAGCTGATTTCTTTAAAATAAAAAAAGAATAAGAAAAAAAGCTATCCCATTTTTCAAGAAATAGGTGGTATTAATTAGAATGATTTAATCCTTATACATTGTAAATAGATATTAAAACATCACACTGCTCCTCACAAATACATATAATTATTAGTCAGGTAAAATAAAATAAAATAAGTGCACAATATATAAAATATACTTTTTTCTTTTTGAGACAGAGCCTCAAGCTGTTCCCTTGGATAGAGTGCTGTAGCATCACAGCTCACAGCAACCTCCAACTCCTGGGCTCAAGAGATTCTCCTGCCTCCACCTCCCAAGTAGCTGGGACTATAGGCGCCTGCTACAACGCCTGGCTATTTTTTGGTTGCAGCTGTCATTGTTGTTTGGTGGGCCCAGGCTGGATTCAAACCCACCAGCTCAGGTGTACTTGGCTGGTGCCTTAGCCGCTTGAGCCATAGGCACGGAGCCATAAAATATACTTATATGAAATACATAGTTCTGAAAATGTATATAAATCCAAATTTTGTATATGCAATAATGCGTTAAATAGATTAGCAGTGCTATTAAAAATAAATCATCTTTGGCTGGGTGTCCGTAGCTCAGTGAGTAGGACGCCAGCCACATACACCGAAGGTGGTGGGTTCAAGCCCGGCCCGGGCCTGCTATACAATGACAGCTGCAACCAAACAACAACAACAAAGAGAAATGGCTGGGCATTGTGGCAGGTACCTGTGGTCCCAACTATGCGGGAGTCTTGGGCAAAAGAATAATTTGAGCCCCAGTGTTTGAGGTTTCTGTGAGCCGTGACACCATGGCACTCTACTGAGGGTGACATAGTGAGACTTTGTTTCAAACAAATAAATAAATAAATCATCTTTTAAAACGTTTTTATAAAAATATTTTACTAAAACAATGAATGTCAAAATTCTGAAGCAAGCCACAATTAATGATCCCTGTGTACTCACAGATCTGAATTTTCAACTCACGGATTTGCTTAGTAATAGTGACTAACATTAATTATAACATTAATATTTTCTACCACAAAAACCAAATTGAACATATATATAAATGGAATTTTGTTAAAGATTTGCCTATGAATAAAAATCCAGCTATTACAATAAGCACGTGCACGTAAAATGATAAAGAATGAATACGTCTGGTCTAAGAGAGTAAAATATTAAGCAGGAACAAGAACAAGAATTACATGGTTATAGATATCTTTAAATTTCCAAAAGTCTGAAAATAAACAGGAACTCATAACATGAACCTTGTAGAATATCAAAAGTAAAAAATACTTCTAAAATACGTCTCCCATTACTTGAGAAAATAGACTGATAGTCCACAACAACTAGGAAAAGTTCAAATGACTGTTCCACTTCAACAAAAAATAGATTATGATCCTTGTGGACCAGCAGTAGTTACTTCAGTAACTAGGAAGAGAACAAATTATTGAATAAATCAATTTATAATCAACTAGTAAAATACACATACTGTATCAACTGAAATAGATGAGAAAAAACAAATCATTATAGAACAATTTGCATTCTATTTAAGCCATCTATTTATGCTTTAAATGCTGAGGTATAGTAGAAAAAAAAATTTACAAAAATACCCCATCTACTTAGAATTGCTACATACAAAATAAAAACATGTTTCTGGATCAGCAAAGTAAATGCAAATTAATTTCAAACATTAAAGTTTTTTATGCACAAGCCAGTAGGCTGTCACTCAGAACCTAATTGTTTTATTTTCAAACTATTCTAATAAGTATCTTTTTCTCTTGATTCCCTAGTTCCTAACAAATTGTCAACAGTAAATTAAGAGTAATGTAGAAGAAAGAAGAGTAACAACAGTTAATAGCCAACCAGGAGACTGAAGGAATTTCTTCTAGGCAATCTAATAAGTCTCTAAAGACTAACACAAAAAGTTCCAAAACTAGAGCTCAAGCAGATCACTGGGCAATGAAACTTGAAGTAACATGTCCCATATTCATGCTTAAACTTTCAATCAATTCTTTAGTCTCCCACTTGGATCATAAGCACATATCTATGATGAACAGTCATCTAAGAAAAGACTTCAACAAAGCTAGAAATTAAAAGAATAAAAAAAAGTAACTTGGAGAAAGCAAAGATTATATAGAGAGAAGAAAACTTAAAAACTCTCAATAAAAGTCTCAGAGAGGAAGGAGGGGGGAGGATGGACGGAGGGAGGGTAATTGATGGGATTACACCTACGGTGCATCTTACAAGGGTACATGTGAAACTTAGTAAACGTAGAATATAAATGTCTTAACACAATAACTAAGAAAATGCCAGGAAGGCTATGTTAACCAGTGTGATGAAAATATGTTAAATGGTAAGTAAAACCAGTGTATGGTACCCCATGATCACATTAATGTACACAGCTATGATTTAATTTTTTTAAAAAAAGTTAAAAAAAAAAGTCTCAGAGACATTAAAAATACTTTGAATCCATTAAATAAGATACTACAAAAAAGAGAACTCTTAGAAATTAACATAGCACAAAAAATAAAAAACAGAGGGCCAGTTCAAGAGATGAACTTCCAGATAACAGGAGTCCTAGAAAGAAAGGACAGAAAATATTTAAGGGAGAAAACCATTTATGAAAAGATTCTAGAAAACCATTTAGAAATGAAATTTGTTTCCAAGTTAAAAGAACACACTGAGTGCACAGCACAATAGGGGGGTGGGGGGAAACCCTACACCTGGACATATCATTGTGAAATTTCAAAACATTGAGAAAATGAGAAAAAAATTTAAAATAATCAAACAAAACCCACAAGATTACATAAAAATAATTAGGAAGCAGAATGGTTTTTAACTTTTCAATAGCAGCACTGGAAGCAAGAAGGCAATGGAGCATTACATTAAACTAACTACAAAGCATTTCCCATGCAGTTCTACTTCAAAAGATACCAGAGGACATGTTCCAAAAGGAATGCAAGAAAGTGTAAAATAGGAATATGGAAAATCATATTAAATACAAATAATAAATGGAATACTCAAAATACAGTAAAGGGTGATCCCAAGATTAGAACTCTACACAAATGAAGAGGGAATGGACCCACACTTCAGCCATGTGACTCAAGAGGTATCTTAAATACGTTCAAAAACTCTTCCCCCTTTTAACCACCTTTTTTAACCAGAAGACAAAATGCCCAGAGAGCATAGCCAAGACTCCTATCTGTGCTTGGCTTGTCCTAACCACATATTAATGTAGTGTCTGTTCTATAAAAACGTACTTCATCAATTCCCAATGTCACCCTGATGTCTTTACCAGCTGAGGCCATTCCTTTCACCCTACAGTAGTCCAATATGATCCACTCCTTTGAGCTAGAGTGGGAACAGTGAACTTAGAAAACAGAGACGTCCTCAGCCTCTCTCAACATATGTCTGCCAGGCATCTAATACGTGACCACAAAACAGCCCTGCCCGTATACACTCTGGTAAGCCCTATATTTCCCAGAACCCATTCATAACCTTGGTCATTAACTTCCTCAGAAGGGGCTCTGTAAACTCCAGGGAAAACAAAGTCTGATTATGGGCCACAGAGTTAGCTCAGTTTCCCTTTTCATGGAAGCCTACAGTTGGCAACACTGCATTTCCCTCACATAGCTATGTATATACATGTTACTCAATTTTTCAAAACAATAATAAATTGCTTTATGCAAAACAATATAGCAGTTAACTTGTAAAGAAAAGTAAGGAAACAATAGGTATTTAGCTCAGAGGGCAATAGAAAGGAGGGAGAGGCACACACAAGGGGCATCTAAGACATTAGCAACGTCATTTTCTTAATCTGGAAGTTGGAGAAGTTTTGTGTTGATCTTATTACAATCCTTTCTACCATAATACACACTTCACATAACTATTTTTTACATACAATACACCTCACAATTAAAAAAAAATAAACAAAAACAGCAAAAAAAATAAAAACGGCTAAGTCACTAAGGAATGATTGTAATAAACTCTATTCTAATAAAGCAAGTTAATGTGTACCTGAGAAGGCATTTATGTAAGTTAGTGTTGTATAAATTATTGTTAAAATTGGGCGGCGCGTGTGGCTCAATGGGTAGGGCGCCGGCACCATATACCAAGGGTGGTGGGTTCAAACCCGGCCCTGGCCAAACTGCAACAAATAAATACCCAGGCGTTGTGGCAGTGCCTATAGTCCCAGCTACTCAGGAGGCTGAGGCAATAGAATCGCCTAAGCCCAGGAGCTGGAGGTTGCTGTGAGCTGTGATGATACATCACACTACCAAGGGCGACAAAGTGAGACTCAGTCTCTTTAAAAAAAAAAAAAAAAAAAATTGTTAAAATTGCTGAATTAAATCAATGCATAAAATAAATTTAATACTTGTCCATCTTAAACCATTTAGTGCTGAAATGGTTAAATCTCAACTATTCAGAAAATCAAGTTCTCCAAATAATTCCAGAGGCTACATTGTAATTAGGAGTTGCAGAAAGGAAATGCTTTACTATGATGTATTTGTAT